>NC_054467.1:270436003-270498350 GCF_017639515.1 Carcharodon carcharias
TGTGTGTGTGTGTGTGTGTGTGTGTGTGCTTGAGGATGAGAGTTTGACTGTGAGTGTGTGCGTGTGTGTTTGAGGATGAGAGTGAGAGTGTGTGTGTGTGTGCTTGAGGATGAGAGTGTGAGTGTGTGTCTGTATGCTTGAGAATGTGAGTGTGTGTGTGTGTGCTTGATAATGTGTGTGTGTGTGTGTGGGTGTGTGCTTGAGGATGAAAGTGTGAATGCGAGTGTGTATGTGTGTGTGTGTGTGCTTGAGGATGAGAGTGAGTGTGATTGTGTGTGTGTGTGCTTGAGAATGTGAGTGTGTGTGTGAGTGTGTGTGTGTGTGCTTGAGGATGAGAGTGAGTGTGTGTATGTGCTTGATAATGTGCGTGTGTGGGTGTGGGTGTTTGTGATTGAGAATGTGAGTGTGTGTGTGAGTGTGTGTGTGTGTGCTTGAGGATGAGAGTGAGTGTGAGTTTGTGTGTGTGTGCTTGAGAATGTGAGTGTGTGTGTATGTGTGCTTGAGAATGAGAGTGTGCGTGTGTGTGTGTGTGCTTTTGAAGGTGTGTGTGTGTGCATAAGAATGTGTGTGAATGTGTGCTTGATAATGTGAGTGTGTGAGTGTGTGTGTGCTTGAGAATGTGATTGTGAGTGTGTGTGAGTGTGTGAGTGCTTGAGAATGAGCGTGTGAGTGTGAGTGTGTGTGTGCTTGAGAATGAGAGTGTGAGTGTGTGTGTATGTGTGTTTGTGCTTGAGAATGTGAGTGTGTGTGTGCTTGAAAATGTGAGTGTGAGTATGTGTGTGCTTGAGTATGTGAGTGTGAGAGTGTGTGTGTGCTTGAGAATGAGAGTGAGTGTGTGTGTCTGTGTTTGTGCTTTAGAATGTGTGTGTGTGTTTGTGTGCTTGAGAATGTGTGTGTAAGTGTGAGTGTGTGCTTGAGAATGTGAGTGTGAGTTTGTGTGTGTGTGTGCTTGAGAATGTGAGTGTGAGTGTGAGTGTGCGTGGGTGCTTGAGAATGTGAGTGTGACTGTGAGTGTGTGTGTGTGTGCTTGAGAGTGTAAGTGTGAGTGTGTGTGTGTGCTTGAGAATGTGAGTGTGAGAGTGTATGTGTGTGCTTGAAAATGAGAGTGTGAGTGTGTGATTGTGTGTGTGCTTGAGAATGTGAGTGTGTGTGTGTGTGTGTGCTTGAGAATGTGAGTGTGAGTGTGATTGTGTGCTTGAGAATGTGAATGTGAGTGTGTGTGTGCTTGAGAATGTGAGTGTGAGTTTGTGTGTGTGTGTGTGTGTGTGTGTGCTTGGGAATGTGAGTGTGAGTGTGTGAGTGTGCTTGAGAATGTGAGTGTGTGTGTGCGTTTGTGTGCTTGAGAGTGTGAGTGTGACTGTGAGTGTGTGTGTGTGTGTTTGCTTGAGAATGAGTGTGTGCGTGTGTGTGTTTGTGTGTGCTTGAGGATGAGAGTATGACTGTGAGTGTGTGTGTGTGTGTGCTTGAGAATGTGAGTGTGTGTGTGTGTGTGTGCTTGAGAATGTGAGTGAGAGTGTGTGTGTGCGCTTGGGAATGAGAGTGTGAGTGTGTGAGTGTGTGTGTGTGCTTGAGAATGTGAGTGTGAGTGTGAGTGTGTGTGTGCTTGAGAATGTAAGTGTGAGTGTGTGTGTGTGCTTGAGAATGTGAGTGAGTGTGTGTGTGTGTATGTGCTTGAGGATGAGAGTGTGACTGTGAGTGTGTGTGTGTGTGCTTGAGAATGTGTGTGTGTGCTTGAGAATGTGTGTGTAAATGTGAGTGTGTGCTTGAGAATGTGAATGTGAGTGTGTGTGTGTGTGCTTGAGAATGTGAGTGTGAGTTTGTGTGTGTGTGCTTGAGAATGTGAGTGTGACTGTGAGTGTGTGTGTGTGTGCTTGAGAGTGTGAGTGTGAGTGTGTGTGCGTGCTTGAGAATGTGAGTGTGTGTGTGTGTGTGCTTGAGAGTGTGAGAGTGTGTGTGTGCTTGAGAATGAGAGTGTGTGTGTGTGTGTGCTTGAGAATGTGAGTGTGAGTGTGTGTGTGTGCTTGAGAATGAGAGTGTGTGTGTGTGTGTGTTTGAGAATGTGAGTGTGAGTTTCTGTGTGTTTGCCTGAGAGTGTGAGTGTGACTGTGAGTGTGTGTGTGTGTTTGAGAATGTGAGTGTGAGTGTGTGTGTGCTTGAGAATGAGAGTGTGAGTGTGTGTGTGTGTGTGTGTGTGTGTGCTTGAGGATGAGAGTGAGTGTGAGTTTGTGTGTGTGTGCTTGAGAATGTGAGTGTGTGTGTATGTGTGCTTGAGAATGAGAGTGTGCGTGTGTGTGTGTGTGCTTGTGAATGTGTGTGTGTGTGCATGAGAATGTTTTTGTGTGTGTGCTTGATAATGTGAGTGTGTGAGTGTGTGTGTGCTTGAGAATGGGATTGTGAGTGTGTGTGAGTGTGTGAGTGCTTGAGAATGAGCGTGTGAGTGTGAGTGTGTGTGTGCTTGAGAATGAGAGTGTGAGTGTGTGTGTATGTGTGTTTGTGCTTGAGAATGTGAGTGTGTGTGTGCTTGAAAATGTGAGTGTGAGTATGTGTGTGCTTGAGTATGTGAGTGTGAGAGTGTGTGTGTGCTTGAGAATGAGAGTGAGTGTGTGTGTCTGTGTTTGTGCTTTAGAATGTGTGTGTGTGTGTTTGTGTGCTTGAGAATGTGTGTGTAAGTGTGAGTGTGTGCTTGAGAATGTGAGTGTGAGTTTGTGTGTGTGTGTGCTTGAGAATGTGAGTGTGAGTGTGAGTGTGCGTGGGTGCTTGAGAATGTGAGTGTGACTGTGAGTGTGTGTGTGTGTGCTTGAGAGTGTAAGTGTGAGTGTGTGTGTGTGCTTGAGAATGTGAGTGTGAGAGTGTATGTGTGTGCTTGAAAATGAGAGTGTGAGTGTGTGATTGTGTGTGTGCTTGAGAATGTGAGTGTGAGTGTGATTGTGTGCTTGAGAATGTGAATGTGAGTGTGTGTGTGCTTGAGAATGTGAGTGTTGAGTGTGTGTGTGTGCTTAAGAATGTGTGTGTGTGCTTGAGAATGTGTGTGTAAATGTGAGTGTGTGCTTGAGAATGTGAATGTGAGTTTGTGTGTGTGTGCTTGAGAATGTGAGTGTGAGTTTGTGTGTGTGTGCTTGAGAATGTGAGTGTGACTGTGAGTGTGTGTGTGTGTGCTTGAGAGTGTGAGTGTGAGTGTGTGTGCGTGCTTGAGAATGTGAGTGTGTGTGTGTGTGTGTGCTTGAGAGTGTGAGAGTGTGTGTGTGCTTGAGAATGAGAGTGTGTGTGTGTGTGTGCTTGAGAATGTGAGTGTGAGTGTGTGTGTGTGCTTGAGAATGAGAGTGTGTGTGTGTGCTTGAGAATGTGAGTGTGAGTTTCTGTGTGTTTGCCTGAGAGTGTGAGTGTGACTGTGAGTGTGTGTGTGTGTTTGAGAATGTGAGTGTGAGTGTGTGTGTGCTTGAGAATGAGAGTGTGAGTGTGTGTGTGTGTGTGTGCTTGAGAATGTGAATGTGAGTGTGTGTGTGTGTGCTTGAGAATGTGAGTGTGAGTGTGTGTGTGTATGTGTGTAAGTGAGAGAGAGTGTGTGTATGAGCGTGTGTGTGTAAGTGCAAGAATGTGTGAGTGTATAAGAATGAGAGGGTGTGTGTGTGTGTAAGAGAGAGTGTGTGTGCGTGTGTGTAAGAGAGTAAGTGAGTGTGTAAGAGAGGGAGTGTGTGTGATCGCCTGTGTGTGTAAGTGAGAGAGAGTGTGTGTGTGTAAGAGAGAGAGTGTGTATGGGTGTGTAAGAAAGAGAGTGTGAGTGTGTGTGTGTGTAAGTGAGATAGAATTGGTAAGTGTGTAAGAGAGAGTGTGTGTGTGAGCGTGTGTGTGTGTAACTGAGAGAGAGTGTGTGAGTATGTAAGAGAGGGAGAGTGTGTGTAAGCATGTGTGTGTGTAAGTGCGAGAATGTGTGAGTGTGTAAGAGAGAGTGTGTGTGTGAGCATGTGTGTGTAATTGAGAGAGAGTGTGTGTGTAAGAGAGAGAGAGAGTGTGTTAGTGTGTGAGTGTGTAAGACAGGGTGTGTGTGTGTAAGAGAGACTGTGTGTGTAAGAGAGTGTGTGAGTGTGTAAGAAAGACAATATGTGTGTGTGAGCATATGTGTGTGTAAGTGAGAGTGTGTGTGTAAGAGAGAGAGTGTGTATGTGTGTGTAAGAGAGTGTGTGTGTGAGCGTGTGTGTGTGTAAGTGAGAGAGAGTGTGTGTGTGTAAGAGAGAGAGTGTGTGTGTAAGTGAGAGAGAGTGTGTGTGTGAGATAGAGTGTTAGTGTGTGTGTGTAAATGAGAGTGTGCATGTGTGTGTAAGTGAGAGAGAGAGAGAGAGTGTGTGTGCTTAAGTGAGATAGAGTGTGTGTGTAAGTGAGAGGGTGTGTGTAAGTGAAATAGAGAGTGTGTGTGTGTAAGTGAGAGAGAGTGTGTGTGTGTAAGAAAGTGTGTGAGTGTGCAAGTGAGAGTGTGTGAGTGTGTAAGTGAGAGAGTGTGTGAGTGTGTAAGTGAGAGTGTGTGTGTAAGTGAGACAGAGTGTGTGAGTGTGCAAGTGAGTGTGTGTGTGTGTGAATGTGTAAGAGAGAGTGTGTGAGAGTGTGAGTGTGTGTAAGAGAGTGTGTGTAAGTGGCAGAGAGTGTGTGAGTGTGTAAGTGAGAGAGAGTGTGTGTAAGCGAGAGAGTGTGAGTGTGTAAGTGAGAGAGATGGAGTGTGTGAGTGTGTAAATGAGAGAGAGAGGGAGTGTGTGAGTGTGTAAGTGAGAGAGTGTGTGTATGAGTGTGTAAGTGAGAGAGAGTGTGGTGTGAGTGTGTAAGTGAGAGTGTGTGAGTGTGTGTGTAAGTGAGAGAGAGAGAGTGTGTGAGTTTGCATGTGCAAGTGAGAGAGTGTGTGAGTGTGTGTGTGTAAGTGAGAGAGAGTGTGTGTGTGTGTAAGAGAGAGTGTGGGTGTGTGTGAGTGTGTGTGTAAGAGAGGGTGTGTGTAAGTGAGAGAGAGTGTGTGAGAGTGTAAGAGAGAGGAGTGTGTGTGAGGGTGTAAGTGAGAGAGAGTGTCTGAGTGTGGGAGAGAGATTGTGTGTGTGAGCGTGTGTGTGTAAGTGCGAGGGAGTGTGTGAGTGTGTGTGTGTGTAAGTGAGAGAGTGTGTGAGTGTGTAAGAGAGAGAGGGTGTGTGTGAGCGTGTGTGTGTGTAAGTGCGAGAATGTGTGAGTGTGTAAGAAGAAGAGGGTGTGTGTGTAAGAAAGTGTGTGTGAGTGTGTGTGTGTAAGAGAGTATGTGAATGTGTAAGAGAGAGAGTGTGTGATCGCCTGTGTGTAAGTGAGAGAGAGTGTGTGTGTGTGTGAGAGAGAGTGTGTCTGTGTGTGTAAGAGAGAGAGTGTGTGTGTGTGAGTGTGTGAGTGTAAGTGAGAGAGAGTGGGTGAGTGTGTAAGAGAGAGAGAGTGTGTGTGATCATGTGTGTGTGTAAGTGAGAGAGAGTGGGTGAGTGTGTAAGAGAGAGAGAGTGTGTGTGATCATGTGTGTGTGTAAGTGAGAGAGTGTGTGAGTATGTAAGAGAGGGAGAGTGTGTGTATGCTTGTGTGTGTAAGTATGAGAATGTGTGAGTGTGTAAGAGAGAGGGTGTGTGTGTGAGAGAGAGAGTGTGTGTGTGTAAGAGATTGTGTGAGTGTATAAGAGAGAGAGAGAGTGAGTGTGAGCGTATGTGTGTGTAAATGAGAGAGTGAGTGTGAGTGTGTGTGTGAGTGAGTGAGAGAGAGTGTGTGAGTGTGGAAGAGAGAGTGTGTGTGAGTGCGTGAGTGTGTAAGAGAGAGTGTGTGTGAGTGTGTGTGTAAGAGAGAGTGTGTGTGTAAATGAGAGTGTGCATGTGTGTGTAAGTGAGAGAGAGAGAGAGTGTGTGTGCTTAAGTGAGATAGAGAGTGTGTGTAAGTGAGAGGGTGTGTGTAAGTGAAATAGAGAGTGTGTGTGTGTAAGTGAGAGAGAGTGTGTGTGTGTAAGAAAGTGTGTGAGTGTGTGAATGTGTAAGAGAGAGTGTGTGAGAGTGTGAGTGTGTGTAAGAGAGTGTGTGTAAGTGGCAGAGAGTGTGTGAGTGTGTAAGTGAGAGAGAGAGAGTGTGTGTAAATGAGAGAGTGTGAGTGTGTAAGTGAGAGAGATGGAGTGTGTGAGTGTGTAAATGAGAGAGAGAGGGAGTGTGTGAGTGTGTAAGTGAGAGAGAGTGTGTATGAGTGTGTAAGTGAGAGAGAGTGTGGTGTGAGTGTGTAAGTGAGAGTGTGTGAGTGTGTGTGTAAGTGAGAGAGAGAGAGTGTGTGAATTTGCGTGTGTAAGTGAGATAGTATGTGAGTGTGTGTGTGTAAGTGAGAGAGAGTGTGTGTGTGTGTGTAAGAGAGAGTGTGGGTGTGTGTGAGTGTGTGTGTAAGAGAGAGTGTGTGTGTAAGTGGGAGAGAGTGTGTGAGAGTGTAAGAGAGAGGAGTGTGTGTGAGGGTGTAAGTGAGAGAGAGTGTCTGAGTGTGGGAGAGAGATTGTGTGTGTGAGCATGTGTGTGTAAGTGAGAGGGAGTGTGTGAGTGTGTGTGTGTGTAAGTGCGAGAATGTGTGAGTGTGTAAGAAGAAGAGGGTGTGTGTGTAAGAAAGTGTGTGTGAGTGTGTGTGTAAGAGAGTATGTGAATGTGTAAGAGAGAGAGTGTGTGATCGCCTGTGTGTAAGTGAGAGAGAGTGTGTGTGTGTGTGAGAGAGAGAGTGTGTATGTGTGTGTAAGAGAGAGAGTGTGTGTGTGTGAGTGTGTGAGTGTAAGTGAGAGAGAGTGGGTGAGTGTGTAAGAGAGAGAGAGTGTGTGTGATCATGTGTGTGTGTAAGTGAGAGAGTGTGTGAGTATGTAAGAGAGGGAGAGTGTGTGTATGCGTGTGTGTGTGTAAGTGCGAGAATGTGTGAGTGTGTAAGAGAGAGGGTGTGTGTGTGAGAGAGAGAGAGTGTGTGTGTAAGAGATTGTGTGAGTGTATAAGAGAGAGAGAGTGAGTGTGAGCGTATGTGTGTGTAAATGAGAGAGTGAGTGTGAGTGTGTGTGTGAGTGAGTGAGAGTGTGTGAGTGTGTGTGTGTAAGAGAGAGAGAGTGTGTGTGAGTGTGGAAGAGAGAGTGTGTGTGAGTGCGTGAGTGTGTAAGAGAGAGTGTGTGTGAGTGTGTGTGTAAGAGAGAGTGTGTGTGTGAATGTGTGTGTAAGTGAGAGAGTGTGTGTGAGCGCGTGTGTGTGTAAGTGAGAGAGAGTATGTGTGTGTGAGAGAGAGAGAGTGTGTATGTGTGTGTAAGAGAGAGAGTGTGTGTGTGAGTGTGTGAGTGTAAGTGAGAGAGAGTGGATGAGTGTATAAGAGAGAGAGAGTGTGTGTGATCATGTGTGTGTGTAAGTGAGAGTGTGTGAGTATGTAAGAAGGAGAGGGTGTTTGTGTGTAAGAGAGAGTGTGTGTGAGTGTGTGTGTAAAAGAGAGTATGTGAGTGTGTAAGAGCGAGAGTGTGTGTGATTGCCTGTGTGTGTGTGTGTGTGTGTGTGTGTGCTTGAGAATGTGACTGAGTGTGTGAGTGTGCTTGAGAATGAGTGTGTGTGTGTGTGTGTGTGTGTGCTTGAGAATGTGAGTGAGAGTGAGTGTGTGCGCTTGGGAATGAGAGTGTGAGTGTGAGTGTGTGAGTGTGTGTATGTGCTTGAGGACGTGAGTGTGAATGTGAGTGTGTGTGTGCTTGAGAATGTAAGTGTGAGTGTGTGTGTGTGCTTGAGAATGTGAGTGAGTGTGTGTGTGTGTGTGTGCTTGAGGATGAGAGTGTGACTGTGAGTGTGTGTGTGTGTGTGCTTGAGAAAGTGAGTGTTGAGTGTCTGTGTCTGTGTGTGTGTGTGTGTGTGTGTGTGTTTGAGGATGAGAGTGTGACTGTGAGTGTGTGTGTGTGTGCTTGAGAATGTGAGTGTTGAGTGTGTGTGTGTGTGTGTGCTTGAGGATGAGAGTTTGACTGTGAGTGTGTGTGTGTGTTTGAGGATGAGAGTGTGTGTGTGTGTGTGTGCTTGAGGATGAGAGTGTGACTGTGAGTGTGTGTGTGTGTGCTTGAGAATGTGAGTGAGTGTGTGTGTGTGTGTGCTTGAGGATGAGAGTGTGACTGTGAGTGTGTGTGTGTGTGCTTGAGAATGTGAGTGTTGAGTGTCTGTGTCTGTGTGTGTGTGCTTGAGGATGAGAGGGAGAGTGTGTGTATGCGTGTGTGTGTGTAAGTGCGAGAATGTGTGAGTGTGTAAGAGAGAGGGCGTGTGTGTGTGAGAGTGTGTGTGTGTGTAAGAGACTGTGTGAGTGTATAAGAGAGAGAGAGTGAGTGTGAGCGTATGTGTGTGTAAATGAGAGAGTGTGTGTGAGTGTGTGTGAGAGAGTGTGTGAGTGTGTGTGTAAGAGAGAGAGTGTGTGAGTGTGTAAGAGAGAGTGTGTGTGAGTGTGTGAGTGTGTAAGAGAGAGTGTGTGAGTGTGTGTGTAAGAGAGAGTGTGTGTGTGAATGTGTGTGTAAGTGAGAGAGTGTGTGTGTGTAAGAGAGAGAGTGTGTGAGTGTGTAAGTGAGAGAGAGTGTGTGAGCGCGCGTATGTGTAAGTGAGAGAGAGTGACTGAGTGTGGGAGAGAGAGTGTGTGTGTGAGCATGTGTGTGTAAGTGAGAGGGAGTGTGTGAGTGTGTGTGTAAGTGAGAGAGAGTGTGTGTATGAGCGTGTGTGTGTGTAAGTGCGAGAATGTGTGAGTGTGTAAGAAGGAGAGGGTGTTTGTGTGTAAGAGAGAGTGTGTGTGAGTGTGTGTGTAAAAGAGAGTATGTGAGTGTGTAAGAGCGAGAGTGTGTGTGATTGCCTGTGTGTGTGAGTGAGAGAGTGTGTGTGTGTGTAAGAGAGAGTGTGTATGTGTGTGTAAGAGAGAGACTGTGAGTGTGTGTGTGTAGGTGAGGGAGAGTGGGTGAGTGTGTAAGAGAGTGTGTGTGAGCGTGTGTGTGTGTAAGTGAGAGAGAGTGTGTGAGTATGTAAAAGAGGGAGAGTGTGTGTAAGCGTGTGTGTGTGTAAATGCGAGAATGTGTGAGTGTGTAAGAGAGAGTGTGTGTGTGAGCATGTGTGTGTAATTGAGAGAAAGTGTGTGTGTGTAAGAGAGAGTGTGTGTGAGTGTGTTAGTGTGTAAGAGAGAGTGTGTGTGTGCGTGAGTGTATGTGTGTGTAAGTGAGAGAGTGTGTGTGTGTGTAAGTGAGATAGAGTGTGTGTGTAAGAGAGAGAGTGTGTGTGTGTAAAAGAGTGTGTGAGTTTGTAAGAGAGAGAATGTGTGTGTGTGAGCGTATGTGTGTGTAAGTGAGAGAGAGTGTGTGAGTGTGTAAGAGAGAGAGTGTGTGTGAGTGTGTAAGTGAGAGAGAGTGTGTGAGCGTGTGTGTGTGTAAGTGACAGGGAGTGTGTGAGTGTGTTTGTGGGTAAGAGAGAGTGTGTGTGAGTGTGTGTGTGTGTGAGTGAGAGAGAGTGTGTGTGTAAGAGAGAGAGTGTGTATGTGTGTGTAAGAGAGAGAGAGTGTGAGTGTGTGTGTGTAAGTGAGGGAGAGTGGGTGAATGTGTAAGAGAGTGTGTGTGTGAGCGTGTGTGTGTGTAAGTGAGAGACAGTGTGTGAGTATGTAAGAGAGGGAGAGTGTGTGTAAGCGTGTGTGTGGGTAAGTGCGAGAATGTGTGAGTGTGTAAGAGAGAGAGTGTGTGTGTGAGCATGTGTGTGTAATTGAGAGAGAGTGTGTGTGTGTAAGAGAGAGGGTGTGTGTGCATGAGCGTATGTGTGTGTAAGTGAGAGTGTGTGTGTGTGTGTAAGTGAGATATAGTGTGTGAGCGTGTGTGTGTGTAAGTGAGAGGGAGTGTGTGAGTGTGTTTGTGTGTAAGAGTGTGTGTGAGTGTGTGTGTGTAAGAGAGTATGTGAGTGTGTAAGAGAGAGAGTGTGTGTGATCGCCTATGTGTGTAAGTGAGAGAGAGTGTGTGTTTGTAAGAGAGAGTGTTTATGTGTGTGTAAGAGAGAGAGAGTGTGAGTGTGTGTGTGTAAGTGAGGGAGAGTGGGTGAGTGTGCAAGAGAGTGTGTGTGTGAGCGTGTGTGTGTGTAAGTGAGAGAGAGTGTGTGAGTATGTAAGAGAGGGAGAGTGTGTGTAAGCGTGTGTGTGTGTAAGTGCGGGAATGTGTGAGTGTGTAAGAGAGAGAGTGTGTGTGTGAGCATGTGTGTGTAATTGGGAGACAGTGTGTGTGTTTAAGAGAGAGAGTGTGTGTGAGTGTGCCAGTGTGTAAGAGAGAGGGTGTGTGTGCATGAGCGTATGTGTGTGTAAGTGAGTGTGTGTGTGTTTAAGTGAGATATAGTGTGTGTGTATGTGTGTAAGAGAGTGTGTGTGTAAGAGAGTGTGTGAGTGTGTAAGAGAGAGAGAATGTGTGTGTGTGAGCATTTGTGTGTGTAAGTGAGAGAGAGTGTGGGTGTGTAAGTGAGAGTGTGTGTGTGTAAGTGAGAGAGAGAGAGTGTGTGTGTGTAACTGAGAGTGTGTGTGTGTAAGTGAGAGAGAGAGAGTGCGTGTGTGTAAGAGAGATAGAGTGTGTGTGTAAGTGGGAGGGTTTGTGTGTGTAAGTGAAATAGAGTGTGTGTGTGTAAGTGAGAGAGAGTGTGTGTGTGTAGGAAAGTGTGTGAGTGTGCAAGTGAGAGTGTGTGAGTATGTAAGTGAGAGAGAGTGTGTGAGTGTGTGTGTGTGTAAGTGAGAGTGTGTGTGTGTGTAAGTGAGACAGATTGTGTGTGTAAGTGAGAGTGTGTGAGTGTGTGAATGTGTAAGAGAGAGAGTGTGTGAGAGTGTGAGTGTGTGTAAGAGAGAGAGTGTGTAAGTGGCAGAGAGTGTGTGAGTGTGTAAGTGAGAGAGAGTGTTTGAGTGTGTAAGTGAGAGAGAGGGAGTGTATGAGTGTGTAAGTGAGAGAGAGTGTGGTGTGAGTGTGTAAGTGAGTGTGTGTGAGTGTGTGTGTAAGTGAGAGAGAGTGTGTGAGTTTGCGTGTGTAAGTGAGAGAGTGTGTGAGTGTGTGTGTGTAAGAGAGAGAGTCTGTGTGAGTGTGTGAGTGTGTAAGAGAGAGTGTGTGTGAGTGTGTGTGTAAGAGAGACAGTGTGTGTGAATGTGTGTGTTTAAGTGATAGAGAGTGTGTGAGTGTGTAAGAGAGAGAGTGTGTGTGCGTGTGTAAGTGAGAGAGAGAGTGTGTGAGCGCGTGTGTGTAAGTGAGAGAGAGTGTCTGAGTGTGGGGAAGAGAGTGTGTGTGAGCGTGTGTGTGTAAGTGAGAGGGAGTGTGTGAGTGTGAGTGTGTAAGTGAGAGAGTGTGTGAGAGTGTAAGAGAGAGAGAGTGAGTGTATGAGCGTGTTTGTGTAAGTGCAAGAATGTGTGAGTGTGTAAGAAGAAGAGTGTGAGTGTGTAAGAGAGTGTGTGTGTGAGTGTGTAAGTGAGAGTCAGTGAGTGTGTAACTGAGAGTCAGTGAGTGTGTAAGTGAGAGAGTGTGAGTGTGTAAGTGAGAGAGTGTGAGTGTGTAAGCGAGAGAGAGAGAGTGAGTGTGTAAGTGAGAGTCTGTGAGTGTGTAAGTGAGAGAGTGTGAGTGTGTAAGAGAGTGTGAGTGTGTAAGAGAGAGAGTGTGAGTGTGTAAGAGAGAGAGTGTGAGTGTTTCGAGATGTGTTTTTGTGTCTGTTAATCAGATCCTTTTTCCTCCCGGACAGATCTTCAAAGCAAACTCGGATCCAGAAACTCCTGTGGGGAATTTTTTCCAGACTCCGGTGGTTGCTCGATATATCCGCATCAACCCACAGAGCTGGTATCCGAATGGGACCATCTGCCTGAGAGCTGAGGTTCTGGGCTGTCCTCTTCCAGGTGCAATTCTCAGCAATCTTTCTCCTTTTACCTGTCTCCCTCAATCCCTCTTCCATTCTCCCTCCCTCTTTCTGTCTTTCTCTCCCTATTTTCCTCTCTCCTTTCTCTGTCTCTCTCCCTATACCTCTCTGCCTCGTTCTCTCTCTCTCGCTTTCTCTTTTGCTCTTTTCATTCATTCTTGAGATGTGAGTGTCTCTGGCTGGGTCAGCATTTATTACCCATCCCTAGTTGCCCTTGAGAAGGTGGTGGTGAGCTGCCTTCTTGAACCGCTGCAGTCCATGTGGTGTAGGTACACCCACAGTGCTGTTAGTGAGGGAGTTCCAGGATTTTGACCCAGTGACAGTGAAGGAATGGTGATATATTTCCAAGTCAGGATGGTGAGTGACTCGGAGGGGAACTTCCAGGTGGTGGTGTTCCCATGTGTCTGCTGCCCTTGTCCTTCTAGATGGTAGTGGTCATGGGTTTGGAAGGTGCTGTCTCAGGAGCCTTGGTGAGTTCCTGCAGTGCATCTTGTAGATGGTACACACACTGCTGCTACTGTGTGTCGGTGGTGGAGGGAGTGAATGTTTGTGGATGTGGTGCCAGTCAAGCGGCTGCTTTGTCCTGGACAGTGTCCAGCTTCTTGAGTGTTGTGGGAGCTGCACTCATCCAGGCAAGTGGGGAGTATTCCATCACACTCCTGACTTGTGCCTTGTAGATGGTGGACAGGCTTTGGGGAGTCAGGAGGTGAGTTACTCATCGCAGGATTCCCAGCCTCTGAGCTGCTCTTGTAGCCACAGTATTTATATGGCTAGTCCAGTTCAGTTTCTGGTCAATGGTAACCCCCAGGATGTTGATAGTGGGGGATTCAGTGATGGTAATGCCATTGAACATCAAGGGGCGATGGTTAGATTCTGTCTTGTTGGAGATGGTCATTGCCTGACACTTGTGTGGCGTGAATGTTACTTGTCACTTGTCAGCCCAAGACTGGATATTGTCCAGGTCTTACTGCATTTGGACATGGACTGCTTCAGTACCTGAGGAGTTGCGAATGGTGCTGAACATTGTGCAACCATCAGCGAACATCCCCACTTCTGACCTTATGATGGAAGGAAGGTCATTGATGAAGCAGCTGAAGATGGTTGGGCCGAGGACACTACCCTGAGGAACTCCTGCAGTGATGTCCTGGAGCTGAGATGACTGACCTCCAACAACCACAACCATCTTCCTTTGTGCTGGGTATGACTCCAACCAGCGGAGAGTTTCCCCCCTGATTCCCATTGACTCCAGTTTTACTCGGGCTCCTTGATGCCACACTCAGTCAAATGCTGCCTTGATGTCAGGGGCAGCCACTCTCACCTCACCTCAGGAGTTCAGCTCTTTTGTCCATGTTTGAACCAAGGCTGTAATGAGGCCAGGAGCTGAGTGGCCCTGGCAGAACCCAAACTGGGCATCAGTGAGCAGGTTATTGCTAAGCAAGAGCCGCTTGATAGTGTTGATGACCCCTTCCATTACTTTACTGGGGACGGTGGGGGGGCGCTGGGAGGGGTCAGAGGGAGGGGTCTGTGGTGTCGGTGGTGGAATGTTAGGGGGCAGACCGAGGGCACTGGTGGTGGGAGGTCTCTGTAACTGATAGAGGGGGAAGGGGGTTACAGTGAGTGTGGAGGCTGGGACAGGTGAGTGGTCATTCTGGGTGGCCGGAGCTGCACATGCATCTTAGTGTAGGCAGGGTCCGAGCGGGTATATGGTGTGTGACAGACATGGGGAGGTACATGGGAGGGTGAAGGTAACACTAGGGGGTCAGTGGCGTTGGGAGGAGGGGATGGGTCACAGTCGGAGGGTGGAGGGTGGAGGGTGTTGGGTTCTGTTTCAAAGGTCATATGCACCATCCTCAAGTGAACTGTAACCTTTGCCCCCGGCATATCACCCACGCTGCCAGTCCTGGTGTTGGCACAGCATTGAGCCTCATAACCCTGTGGGTATAACTGCATCTCCAGCATCTTCTGCATGACTGCCCCCCACAGCTCATCATCCCACTCAGACTGAGCTGCAGCTGTCACATCCAGCCGCGGGCATGTTCCCCTGTGTCCCGTGTGTCTGTGTGTCTGTGTGTCTGTGTGCCCCATGTGTCTGTGTGTCTGTGTGTCTGTGTGTCCTGTGTGTCTGTGTGTCCTGTGTGTCTGTGTGTCCCATGTGTCCGTGTGTCTGTGTGTCTGTGTGCCCCATGTGTCCTGCGTGTCTGTGTGTCCTGTGTGTCTGTGTGTCCCATGTGTCCGTGTGTCTGTGTGTCTGTGTGCCCCATGTGTCTGTGTGTCTGTGTGTCCTGTGTGTCTGTGTGCCCCATGTGTCTGTGTGTCCTGTGTGTCTGTGTGTCCTGTGTGTCTGTGTGTCCCATGTGTCCGTGTGTCTGTGTGTCTCTGTGCCCCATGTGTCTGTGTGTCTGTGTGTCCTGTGTGTCTGTGTGCCCCATGTGTCTGTGTGTCCTGTGTGTCTGTGTGACCCATGTGTCTCTGTGTCCTGTGTGTCTGTGTTTCCTGTGTGTCCTGTGTGTCTGTGTGTCCTGTGTGTCTGTGTGCCCCATGTGTCTGTGTGTCCTGTGTGTCTGTGTGTCTGTGTGTCCTGTGTGTCTGTGTGTCTGTGTGTCCTGTGTGTCTGTGTGCTCCATGTGTCTGTGTGTCCTGTGTGTCTGTGTGCCCCATGTGTCTCTGTGTCTTGTGTGTCTGTGTGTCCTGTGTGTCTGTGTGTCTGTGTGCCCCATGTGTCTGTGTGTCCTGTGAGTCTGTGTGTCCCATGTGTCTGTGTTTCTGTGTGTCCTGTGTGTCTGTGTGTCTGTGTGTCCTGTGTGTCTGTGTGTCCCGTGTGTCTGTGTGTCTGTGTGTCCTGTGTGTCTGTGTGCCCCATGTGTCTGTGTGTCCTGTGTGTCTGTGTGACCCATGTGTCTCTGTGTCCTGTGTGTCTGTGTTTCCTGTGTGTCCTGTGTGTCTGTGTGTCCTGTGTGTCTGTGTGCCCCATGTGTCTGTGTGTCCTGTGTGTCTGTGTGTCTGTGTGTCCTGTGTGTCTGTGTGTCTGTGTGTCCTGTGTGTCTGTGTGCTCCATGTGTCTGTGTGTCCTGTGTGTCTGTGTGCCCCATGTGTCTCTGTGTCTTGTGTGTCTGTGTGTCCTGTGTGTCTGTGTGTCTGTGTGCCCCATGTGTCTGTGTGTCCTGTGAGTCTGTGTGTCCCATGTGTCTGTGTTTCTGTGTGTCCTGTGTGTCTGTGTGTCTGTGTGTCTGTGTGTCCCGTGTGTCTGTGTGTCTGTGTGTCTGTGTGTCTGTGTGTCCTGTGTGTCTGTGTGTCCCGTGTGTCTGTGTGTCTGTGTGTCCTGTGTGTCTGTGTGTCCTGTGTGTCTGTGTGTCTGTGTGCTCCATGTGTCTGTGTGCTCCATGTGTCTGTGTGTCCTGTGTGTCTGTGTGCCCCATGTGTCTCTGTGTCTTGTGTGTCTGTGTGTCCTGTGTGTCTGTGTGTCTGTGTGTCCTGTGTGTCTGTGGGCCCCATGTGTCTGTGTGTCCTGTGTGTCTGTGTGTCCTGTGTGTCTGTGTGTCCTGTGTGGCTGTGTGTCTGTGTGCCCCATGTGTCTGTGTGTCCTGTGAGTCTGTGTGTCCTGTGTGTCTGTGTGTCTGTGTGTCCTGTGTGTCCGTGTGTCTGTGTGTCTGTGTGTCTGTGTGACCTATGTGTCTGTGTGTCTGTGTGTCTGTGTGTCTGTGTGTCCTGTTTGTCTGTGTGTCTGTGTGTCTGTGTGACCTATGTGTCTGTGTCTGCGTGTCTGTGTGTCCCGTGTGTCTCTTTGTCCCGTGTGCCCCATGTGTCCATGTGCCCCATGTATCTGTTTACCGTGTGTCCAGCACCAGAGTGTGAGTCTCCACCTAAACCTGACCCAGTACTGAGGGAGCTGTGGGGGTGGAGGGTGCTGCTGAATTTGCTGCAGCCTCTGTAGGTGAGAATCCATTGTCCTGGTTCTCTCGCACAATGTGTTGTAGCTGCAGGGCCAGGCGATGTGTTGTAGCTGCATGATGTGGGAGCTGGGGGACCCCATTGTGGTTCCTAGTGACCACATCTGTAGCAAATGTTCGTTGCTCAAGGAACTCTGGCTCAGAGTTGATGAGCTGGGGTCTGAGCTTCGGACACTGCAACACATCAGGGACGGGGAGAGTTACCTGGATGCTGTGTTTCAGGAGACAGTCACCCCTTGGATTAACTACCTTAAATTTGGCCAGTGGTCAGGGACAGGAGGGTGTGACTACGAGTGAGGCAGATAGAGGGACCCAGGAAGTAGCACTGCAGGATCCTCAGTCCTTGCTCTTATCCGACAGGTTCGAGATTCTTGCTCCCTGCATGGACGAGAGCGGGGACTGTAGGGAGGATGAGAAAACTGACCATAGCATCGTGGCACCGGGAGCCATTCAAGTAGGGGGAGGAAAGAGAAATGTAGTTGTAGTCAGGGATAATATAGTTAGGGGAATAGATACTGTTCTCTGTAGCCAGGATCGAGAGTCCCAAAGGCTGTGACAGGATCAATAAGATTAAAGAGGTAAATGCATGGCTCAAAGATTGGTGTAGGAGAAATGGGTTCGAATTCATGGGACATTGGCACCAGGACTGCGGAAACGGGGAGCTATTCCATTTGGGCGGGCTCCACTTGAATCAGGCTGGGGCCAGTGTCCTGGCGAATCACATAACTAGAGTTATATATAGGGCTTTAAACTAACTAGTGGGGGAAGGGTTCAGTTGCATGGAAATATAAGGAGAGGGTAAGGGTGCAGTTAGTGACCAGGCTGAGTGTTGCTGATTGTGTTGTAGCTGCACAGGAGCAGCTTGGCCAGGGGGAGGCGACAGTGTAGCAGCACACGGGCTGGTTCCGGAATATTCTCCAGGCCCATGGCCATGGTTACTGGGTGTTGGGGAATCAGCTGTGAGTGTGAGACTGAGGGAGGATTCACACTGTAAACACTCACCCTCGCCCCTCACACCCTCGCCCCTCACACCCTCACACCCTCACCCCTCACACCCTCACCCTCACACCCTCACACTCACACTCACCCCTCACACACGCACCCTCACATCCTCACCCCTCACACACTCACCCTCACACCTCACACCCTCACCCCTCACAGTCCCACACTCACACCTCACACACTCACCCCTCACACACTCACACCTCACACTCACACACACCGTCACCCCTCACACACTCACCCTTACCCTCAACCCTCACACACTCATCCTCACCACTCACACACACCCTCACCCCTCACACACACCCTCACACACTCACCCTCACCCCTCACACACACCCTCACACTCTCACCCTCACCCCTCACACACTCACCCTCACACACTCACCCTCACACCTCACACCCTCACCGCTCACACTCCCACACTCACACACTCAACCCTCACATGCTCACCTTCACACTCACACATTCACCCTTCACACACTCACCCTCACACACACTCACCCTCACCCCTCACACACTCACACACTCACCCCTCCCACACTCACCCTCACACTCACACACTCACCCTCACCCCTCACACACTCACCCCTCACACCCTCACACACTCACCCTCACTCCTCACACACTCACACATTCACCCCCTCACACACTCACCCCTCACACCCTCACACACTCACCCTCACCCCTCGCACACTCACCCTTCACACACTCACACCCTCACCCTCACCCCTCACACACTCACCCTCACACTCACCCCTCACACACTCACCCTCACACACTCACCCACACCACCACACATTTATCCTCATCCCTCACACACACACACACACACACTCACCCTCACACCCTCACCCCTCACACACACACCCCTCACCCTCACCACTCACCCTCACCCTCCCACACTCACACACACTCACACACTCACCCTCACCCTCACACCTCACACCCTCACCCTTACCCTCAACCCTCACACACTCATCCTCACCACTCACACACAACCTCACGCCTCACACACACCCTCACACTCTCACCCTCACACCTCACACCCTCACCGCTCACACTCCCACACTCACACACTCACACACTCAACCCGCACACACTCACCTCTCACACACACCCTCACCCCTCACATCCTCACACACTCACCCATCACACATTCACCCCTCACACCCTCACCCCTCACACCCTCACCCCTCACACACTCACCCCTCCCACACTCACCCCTCCCACACTCACCCTCACACTCACACACTCACCCTCACCCCTCACACACTCACCCCTCACACCCTCACACACTCACCCTCACTCCTCACACACTCACACATTCACCCCCTCACACACTCACCCCTCACACCCTCACACACTCACCCTCACCCCTCGCACACTCACCCTTCACACACTCACACCCTCACCCTCACCCCTCACACACTCACCCTCACGCTCACCCCTCACACACTCACCCTCACACACTCACCCACACGACCACACATTTATCCTCATCCCTCACACACACACACACACACACACTCACCCTCACACCTCACACACTCACCCTCACACCCTCACCCCTCACACACACACCCCTCACCCTCACCACTCACCCTCACCCTCCCACACTCACACACACTCACACACTCACCCTCACCCTCACACCTCACACCCTCACCCTTACCCTCAACCCTCACACACTCATCCTCACCACTCACACACACCCTCACCCCTCACACACACCCTCACACTCTCACCCTCACACCTCACACCCTCACCGCTCACACTCCCACACTCACACACTCACACACTCAACCCGCACACACTCACCTCTCACACACACCCTCACCCCTCACATCCTCACACACTCACCCATCACACATTCACCCCTCACACCCTCACCCCTCACACCCTCACCCCTCACACACTCATCCCTCACAGCCTCACCCCTCACACTCATGCACTCACCCTCACCCCTCACACATTCACACCTCACACACTCACCCCTCACACTCACACACACCCTCACCCTCACACACACCCCTCACACACTCACCCCTCACACTCACACACACCCTCACCCCTCACACCCTCACCCCTCACACCCTCACACACTCACGCTCACCCGTCACACACTCACCCCTCTCACGTCACACACTCACCCTCACCCCTCACACACTCACCCCTCACAGCCTCACCCCTCACACTCATACACTCACACCTCACACACTCACCCCTCACATACTCACCCCTCACACTCACACACACCCTCACCCCTCACACCCTCACCCCTCACACACTCACACCTCACATATTCACCCTTCACACACTCACACACACACCTTCACCCCTCACACCCTCACCCCTCACACCCTCACCCCTCACACCCTCACACACTCACGCTCACCCGTCACACACTCACCCCTCTCACGTCACACACTCACCCTCACCCCTCACACACTCACCCCTCACAGCCTCACCCCTCACACTCATACACTCACACCTCACACACTCACCCCTCACATACTCACCCTTCACACTATCACCCCTCAAGCACTCACCCCTCACACTCACACACACCCTCACCCTTCACACACTCACCCCTCACACACTCACCCTTCACACACACACACTCACCTTCACCCCACATACACTCACACTCACCCCTCACACACACCCCTCACACTCACACTCACCCTCACCCCTCATACACTCAACCCTCAGACACTCACCTCTCACACCCTCACACACTCACGCTCACCCGTCACACACTCACCCCTCTCACCTCACACACTCACCCTCACCCCTCACACACTCACCCCTCACAGCCTCACCCCTCACACTCATACACTCACACTCACCCCTAACACACTCACACCTCACACACTCACCCCTCACATACTCACCCTTCACACTATCACCCCTCAAACACTCACCCCTCACACTCACACACACCCTCACCCTTCACACACTCACCCCTCACACACTCACCCTTCACATACACACACTCACCTTCACCCCACATACACTCACACTCACCCCTCACACACACCCCTCACACTCACACTCACCCTCACCCCTCACACACTCAACCCTCAGACACTCACCTCTCACACCCTCACACACTCACCCTCACCTCTCACACACTCACCCCTCACACCCTCACCTCTCACACTCACCCCTTACACACTCAGTCTTCACACACTCACCCTGACCCCTCACACACTCACCCCTCACACCCTCTCCCCTCATAAACTCACCCCTCACACACTCACCCCTCACATCATCACCCCTCATGCACTCATACAATCCCTCACCCCTCACACACACTCACCCGTCACACCCTCACCCCTCACACACTCACCCTCACCCCTCACACACATACACACTCACCTTCACCCCTCATACTTTCACCCCTCACACACACACACTCACCTTCACCCCTCACACACTCACCCATTCACACACTCACCGCTCACACCCTCACCCCTCACACACTCACCCTCACCCCTCAAACACTCAAACCCTCACACACACACTAACCCCTCCCACACTCAAGCTCACACCCTCATCCCTCACACCCTCACACCCTCACCCCTCACACCCTCACCTCTCACGCACTCACCCCTCACACACTCACTCCTCAGCCTCACCCCTCCCACACTCACACACTCACCCTCACCCCTCACATACTGACCCCTCACACACTCACCCTCACACACTCACCATCACCCCTCACACACTCACCCCTCACACACTCACCCTCACCCCTCACACACTCACACTCACACCCTCACACACTCACCCCTCACGCACTCACACTCACACTCACACATTCACCCCTCACACACTCACCCTCACACTCACCCTCACACCCTCACCCCTCACACACTCACACACTCACCCCACATACAATCACCCTCACACTCACCCTCACACCCTCACCCCTCACACACTCACACACTCACCCCTCACACACTCACCCTCACCTCTCACACCCTCACACACTCAACCCTCACACATTCACCCCTCACACCCTCACCCCACACCCTCACCCTCACGCACTCACACTCACCCCTCACACACTCACACTACACACTCACCCTCACCCTCACCCCTCACAAACAATCACCCTCACCCCTCACACCCTCACCCTTCACACAATCACACTCACACTCACCCCTCACACCCTAACCCCTCACACACTCACCCTCACCCCTCACACCCTCACCCTTCACACAAACACTCACCCTCACACACTCACCCTCACACACTCACACCCTCACACACTCACACACTCACCCCTCACACCCTCACCCCTCACACACTCACCCCTCACCCATCACACACTCATCCTCACCACTCACACCATCACACTCACCCTCACCCCTCATGCACTCACCCCTCACAATCACACATTCACCCTCACCCCTCACACACTCACCCCTCACAGCCTCACCCCTCACACTCATACACTCACCCTCACCCCTCACAGCCTCACCCCTCACACTCATACACTCACCCTCACCCCTCACACACTCACCCCTCACACACGCACCCCTCACACACTCACCACTCACACTCACACACACCCTCATCCCTCACACACTCACCCCTCACACACTCACACCTCTCACTCACACACACCCTCACCCCTCACACACTCACCCCTCACACACTCAACCTTCGCACACTCACACACTCACCTTCACCACTCACACACTCAGCCCTCGCACACTCACCCTTCACACACTCACACCCTCACCCTCACCCCTCACACACTCACCCTCATGCTCACCCCTCACACACTCACCCTCACACACACACCCTCACCACCACACATTTACCCTCATCCCTCACACACACACACACTCACTCTCACTCCTCACACAATCACCCCTCACACGCTCACACCCTCACACTCACCCCTCACACACTCACCCTCACACCCTCACCCCTCACACACACTCCCCTCACCCTCACCACTCACCCTCACCCTCACACACTCACACCCTCACCCTCACCCCTCACACACTCACCCTCACGCTCACCCCTCACAAACTCACCCTCACACACTCACCCTCACGACCACACATTTATCCTCATCCCTCACACACACACACACACACACTCACCCTCACACCTCACACACTCACGCTCACACCCTCACCCCTCACACTCACACCTCACCCTCACCACTCACCCTCACCATCCCACACTCACACACACACACTCACACACTCACCCTCACCCTCACACCTCACACCCTCACCCTTACCCTCAACCCTCACACACTCATCCTCACCACTCACACACACCCTCACACTCTCACCCTCACCCCTCACACACAACCTCACACTCTCACCCTCACCCCTCACACACTCACCCTCACACACTCACCCTCACACCTCACACCCTCACCGCTCACGCTCCCACACTCACACACTCACACACTCAATCCTCACACGCTCACCTTCACACTCACACATTCACCCTTCACACACTCACCCTCACACACACTCACCCTCACCCCTCACACACTCACACACTCACCCCTCACACACTCACCCTCACACACACACCCTCACCCCTCACACACTCACCCCTCACACACTCACCCTTCACACACTCACACTCACCTTCACCACTCACACACTCAGCCCTCACACACTCACCCCTCACACACTCACAGCCTCACACTCATACTCACCCCTCACACACTCACACACTCAACCCTCATACACTCACCCTCACACTCACACTCACACCCTCACCCCTCACAGCCTCACCCCCACACTCATACACTCACCCTCACCCCTCACACACTCACACCTCAAACACCCACCCCTCACACACTCACCCCTCACACTCACACACACCCTCACCCCTCACACACTCACACCTCACACACTCACCCCTCACACACTCACACCTCACACTCACACATTCACCCCTCACACATTCACCCCTCACACCCTCACACACTCACCCTCACCCCTCACACACTCACCCCTCTCACCTCACACACTCACCCTCACCCCTCACACACTCACCCCTCACAGCCTCACCCCTCACAGTCATACACTCACCCTCACCGCTCACACACTCACACACTCACCCCTCCCACACTCACCCTCACACTCACACACTCACCCTCACCCCTCACACACTCACCCCTCACACCCTCACACACTCACCCTCACTCCTCACACACTCACACATTCACCCCTCACACACTCACCCCTCACACCCTCACACACTCACCCTCACCCCTCGCACACTCACCCTTCACACACTCACACCCTCACCCTCACCCCTCACACACTCACCCTCACACACTCACCCTCACCACCACACATTTATCCTCATCCCTCACACACACACACACACACACACTCACCCTTCACACACTCACACTCACCTTCACCACTCACACACTCAGCCCTCACACACTCACCCTTCACACACTCACACCCTCACCCTCACCCCTCACACACTCACCCTCACGCTCGCCCTCACACACTCACCCTCACACACTCACCCTCACCCCCACACATTTACCCTCATCCCTCACACACACACACACTCACCCTCACTCCTCACACAATCACCCCTCACACACTCACACCCTCACACTCATACTCACCCCTCACACACTCACCCTCACACCCTCACCCCTCACACACACTCCCCTCACACACACCACTCACCCTCACCCTCTCACACTCACACACACACTCACACACTCACCCTCACCCTCACACCTCACACCCTCACCCTCACCCCTCACACACTCACCCTCGCCACTCACACACACTCTCACCCCTCACACACACCCTCACACACTCACCCTCACCCCTCACACACACGCTCACACACTCACCCTCACCCCTCACACACTCACCCTCACACACTCACCCTCACACCTCACACCCTCACCCCTCACACTCCCACACTCACACCTCACACACTCACCCCTCACACACTCACACCTCACACTCACACACACCCTCACCCCTCACACACTCACCCCTCACACACACCCTTCACAACTCACACACTCACCCTCACACCCCCACACACTCACACACTCACCCCTCACACCCTCACCCCTCACACACTCACCCCTCACCCCTCACACACTCACCCTTCACACACTCACACACTCACCTTCACCACTCACACACTCAGCCCTCACACACTCACCCTTCACACACTCACACCCTCACCCTCACCCCTCACACACTCACCCTCACGCTCACCCTCACCACCACACATTTACCCTCATCCCTCACACACACACACACACACTCCCCCTCACTCCTCACACAATCACCCCTCACACACTCACACCCTCACACTCACACTCACCCCTCACACACTCACCCTCACACCCTCACCCCTCACACACACTCCCCTCACAGACTCACCACTCACCCTCACCCCTCACACCTCAAACCTCACCCTCACCCTCACCCTCCCACAGTCACACACACACACTCACACACTCACCCTCACCCTCACACCTCACACCCTCACCCTCACCCTCACCCCTCACACACTCACACCTCACACTCACACACACCCTCACCCCTCACACACTCACCCCTCACACACTCACCCTTCACACACTCACACACTCACCTTCACCACTAACACACTCAGCCCTCACACACTCACCCTTCACACACTCACACCCTCACCCTCACCCCTCACACACTCACCCTCATGCTCACCCTCACTACCACACATTTACCCTCATCCCTCACACACACACACACTCACCCTCACTCCTCACACAATCACCCCTCACACACTCACACCCTCACACCCTCACACTCACACTCACCCCTCACACACTCACCCTCACACCCTCACCCCTCACACACACTCCCCTCACCCTCACCACTCATGCTCACCCTCACACCTCACACCCTCACCCTCACCCTCACCTCTCACACACACTCTCACCCCTCACACACACCCTCACACACTCACCCTCACCCCTCTCACACTCACCCTCACACACTCACCCTCACACCTCACTCCCTCACCCCTCACACACCCACACTCACACCTCACACACTCACCCCTCACACACTCACAGCTCACACTCACACACACCCTCACCCCTCACACCCTCACCCTCACACTCACCCTTCACACACTCACACACTCACCTTCACCACTCACACACAGCCCTCACACACTCACCCTTCACACACTCACACCCTCACCCTCACCCCTCACACACTCACCCTCACACCCTCCCTCACACACTCACCCTCACCCCCACACATTTACCCTCATCCCTCACACACACACACACACACACTCACCCTCACTCCTCACACAAACACCCCTCACACACTCACCCTCACACTCATACTCACCCCTCACACTCTCACACACTCAACCCTCATACACTCACCCTCACACTCACACTCACACCCTCACCCCTCACAGCCTCTCCCCCACACTCATACACTCACCCTCACCCCTCACACACTCACACCTCAAACACTCACCCCTCACACACTCACCCCTCACACTCACACACACCCTCACCCCTCACACCCTCACCCCTCACACCCTCACACACTCACGCTCACCCGTCACACACTCACCCCTCTCACGTCACACACTCACCCTCACCCCTCACACACTCACCCCTCACAGCCTCACCCCTCACACTCATACACTCACACCTCACACACTCACCCCTCACATACTCACCCCTCACACTCACACACACCCTCACCCCTCACACCCTCACCCCTCACACACTCACACCTCACATATTCACCCTTCACACACTCACACACACACCTTCACCCCTCACACCCTCACCCCTCACACCCTCACCCCTCACACCCTCACACACTCACGCTCACCCGTCACACACTCACCCCTCTCACGTCACACACTCACCCTCACCCCTCACACACTCACCCCTCACAGCCTCACCCCTCACACTCATACACTCACACCTCACACACTCACCCCTCACATACTCACCCTTCACACTATCACCCCTCAAACACTCACCCCTCACACTCACACACACCCTCACCCTTCACACACTCACCCCTCACACACTCACCCTTCACACACACACACTCACCTTCACCCCACATACACTCACACTCACCCCTCACACACACCCCTCACACTCACACTCACCCTCACCCCTCATACACTCAACCCTCAGACACTCACCTCTCACACCCTCACACACTCACGCTCACCCGTCACACACTCACCCCTCTCACCTCACACACTCACCCTCACCCCTCACACACTCACCCCTCACAGCCTCACCCCTCACACTCATACACTCACACTCACCCCTAACACACTCACACCTCACACACTCACCCCTCACATACTCACCCTTCACACTATCACCCCTCAAACACACACCCCTCACACTCACACACACCCTCACCCTTCACACACTCACCCCTCACACACTCACCCTTCACATACACACACTCACCTTCACCCCACATACACTCACACTCACCCCTCACACACACCCCTCACACTCACACTCACCCTCACCCCTCACACACTCAACCCTCAGACACTCACCTCTCACACCCTCACACACTCACCCTCACCTCTCACACACTCACCCCTCACACCCTCACCTCTCACACTCACCCCTTACACACTCAGCCTTCACACACTCACCCTGACCCCTCACACACTCACCCCTCACACCCTCTCCCCTCATAAACTCACCCCTCACACACTCACCCCTCACATCATCACCCCTCATGCACTCATACAATCCCTCACCCCTCACACACACTCACCCGTCACACCCTCACCCCTCACACACTCACCCTCACCCCTCACACACATACACACTCACCTTCACCCCTCATACTTTCACCCCTCACACACACACACTCACCTTCACCCCTCACACACTCACCCATTCACACACTCACCGCTCACACCCTCACCCCTCACACACTCACCCTCACCCCTCAAACACTCAAACCCTCACACACACACTAACCCCTCCCACACTCAAGCTCACACCCTCATCCCTCACACCCTCACACCCTCACCCCTCACACCCTCACCTCTCACGCACTCACCCCTCACACACTCACTCCTCAGCCTCACCCCTCCCACACTCACACACTCACCCTCACCCCTCACATACTGACCCCTCACACACTCACCCTCACACACTCACCATCACCCCTCACACACTCACCCCTCACACACTCACCCTCACCCCTCACACACTCACACTCACACCCTCACACACTCACCCCTCACGCACTCACACTCACACTCACACATTCACCCCTCACACACTCACCCTCACACTCACCCTCACACCCTCACCCCTCACACACTCACACACTCACCCCACATACAATCACCCTCACACTCACCCTCACACCCTCACCCCTCACACACTCACACACTCACCCCTCACACACTCACCCTCACCTCTCACACCCTCACACACTCAACCCTCACACATTCACCCCTCACACCCTCACCCCACACCCTCACCCTCACGCACTCACACTCACCCCTCACACACTCACACTACACACTCACCCTCACCCTCACCCCTCACAAACAATCACCCTCACCCCTCACACCCTCACCCTTCACACAATCACACTCACACTCACCCCTCACACCCTAACCCCTCACACACTCACCCTCACCCCTCACACCCTCACCCTTCACACAAACACTCACCCTCACACACTCACCCTCACACACTCACACCCTCACACACTCACACACTCACCCCTCACACCCTCACCCCTCACACACTCACCCCTCACCCATCACACACTCATCCTCACCACTCACACCATCACACTCACCCTCACCCCTCATGCACTCACCCCTCACAATCACACATTCACCCTCACCCCTCACACACTCACCCCTCACAGCCTCACCCCTCACACTCATACACTCACCCTCACCCCTCACAGCCTCACCCCTCACACTCATACACTCACCCTCACCCCTCACACACTCACCCCTCACACACGCACCCCTCACACACTCACCACTCACACTCACACACACCCTCATCCCTCACACACTCACCCCTCACACACTCACACCTCTCACTCACACACACCCTCACCCCTCACACACTCACCCCTCACACACTCAACCTTCGCACACTCACACACTCACCTTCACCACTCACACACTCAGCCCTCCCACACTCACCCTTCACACACTCACACCCTCACCCTCACCCCTCACACACTCACCCTCATCCTCACCCCTCACACACTCACCCTCACACACACACCCTCACCACCACACATTTACCCTCATCCCTCACACACACACACACTCACTCTCACTCCTCACACAATCACCCCTCACACGCTCACACCCTCACACTCACCCCTCACACACTCACCCTCACACCCTCACCCCTCACACACACTCCCCTCACCCTCACCACTCACCCTCACCCTCACACCTCACACCCTCACACTCACCCTCAACCCTCACACATTCACCCTCGCCACTCACACGCACTCTCACCCCTCACACACACCCTCACACACTCACCCTCACCCCTCACACACACCCTCACACTCTCACCCTCAACCGTCACACACTCACCCTCACACACTCACCCTCACACCTCACACCCTCACCCCTCACACTCCCACACTCACACCTCACACACTCACACCTCACACTCACACACACCGTCACCCCTCACACACTCACCCCTCACAAACTCACCCTCCACACACTCACACACTCACCTTCACCACTCACACACTCAGCCCTCACACACTCACCCTTCACACACTTACACCCTCACCCTCACCCCTCACACACTCACCCTCACGCTCACCCCTCACACACTCACCCTCACAAACTCACCCTCACCCCCACACATTTATCCTCATCCCTCACACACACACACACTCACCCTCACACCTCACACACTCACCCTCACACCCTCACCCCTCACACACACACCCCTCACCCTCACCACTCACCCTCACCCTCCCACACTCACACACATACACTCACACACTCACCCTCACCCTCACACCTCACACCCTCACCCTTACCCTCAACCCTCACACACTCATCCTCACCACTCACACACACCCTCACCCCTCACACACACCCTCACACACTCACCCTCACCCCTCACACACACCCTCACACTCTCACCCTCACCCCTCACACACTCACCCTCACACACTCACCCTCACACCTCACACCCTCACCCCTCACACTCCCACACTCACACCTCACACACTCACACCTCACACTCACACACACCGTCACCCCTCACACACTCACACCTCTCACTCACACACACCCTCACCCCTCACACACTCACCCCTCACACACTCACACCTCTCACTCACACACACCCTCACCCCTCACACACTCACCCCTCACACACTCAACCTTCGCACACTCACACACTCACCTTCACCACTCACACACTCAGCCCTCGCACACTCACCCTTCACACACTCACACCCTCACCCTCACCCCTCACACACTCACCCTCATGCTCACCCCTCACACACTCACCCTCACACACTCACCCTCACCACCACACATTTACCCTCATCCCTCACACACACACACACTCACTCTCACTCCTCACACAATCACCCCTCACACGCTCACACCCTCACACTCACCCCTCACACACTCACCCTCACACCCTCACCCCTCACACACACTCCCCTCACCCTCACCACTCACCCTCACCCTCACACCTCACACCCTCACACTCACCCTCAACCCTCACACATTCACCCTCGCCACTCACACGCACTCTCACCCCTCACACACACCCTCACACACTCACCCTCACCCCTCACACACACCCTCACACTCTCACCCTCAACCGTCACACACTCACCCTCACACACTCACCCTCACACCTCACACCCTCACCCCTCACACTCCCACACTCACACCTCACACACTCACACCTCACACTCACACACACCGTCACCCCTCACACACTCACCCCTCACAAACTCACCCTCCACACACTCACACACTCACCTTCACCACTCACACTCAGCCCTCACACACTCACCCTTCACACACTCACACCCTCACCCTCACCCCTCACACACTCACCCTCACGCTCACCCCTCACACACTCACCCTCACAAACTCACCCTCACCCCCACACATTTATCCTCATCCCTCACACACACACACACACACTCACCCTCACACCTCACACACTCACCCTCACACCCTCACCCCTCACACACACACCCCTCACCCTCACCACTCACCCTCACCCTCCCACACTCACACACATACACTCACACACTCACCCTCACCTTCACACCTCACACCCTCACACTTACCCTCAACCCTCACACACTCATCCTCACCACTCACACACACCCTCACCCCTCACACACACCCTCACACACTCACCCTCACCCCTCACACACACCCTCACACTCTCACCCTCACTCCTCACACACTCACCCTCACACACTCACCCTCACACCTCACACCCTCACCGCTCACACTCCCACACTCACACACTCACACACACAACCCTCACATGCTCACCTTCACACTCACACATTCACCCTTCACACACTCACCCTCACACACACTCACCCTCACCCCTCACACACTCACACACTCAACCCTCCCACACTCACCCTCACACTCACACACTCACCCTCACCCCTCACACACTCACCCCTCACACCCTCACACACTCATCCTCACTCCTCACACACTCACACATTCACCCCTCGCACACTCACCCTTCACACACTCACACCCTCACCCTCACCCCTCACACACTCACCCTCACGCTCACCCCTCACAAACTCACCCTCACACACTCACCCTCACGACCACACATTTATCCTCATCCCTCACACACACACACACACACACTCACCCTCACACCTCACACACTCACGCTCACACCCTCACCCCTCACACACACAACCCTCACCCTCACCACTCACCCTCACCATCCCACACTCACACACACACACTCACACACTCACCCTCACCCTCACACCTCACACCCTCACCCTTACCCTCAACCCTCACACACTCATCCTCACCACTCACACACACCCTCACACTCTCACCCTCACCCCTCACACACAACCTCACACTCTCACCCTCACCCCTCACACACTCACCCTCACACACTCACCCTCACACCTCACACCCTCACCGCTCACGCTCCCACACTCACACACTCACACACTCAATCCTCACACGCTCACCTTCACACTCACACATTCACCCTTCACACACTCACCCTCACACACACTCACCCTCACCCCTCACACACTCACACACTCACCCCTCACACACTCACCCTCACACACACACCCTCACCCCTCACACACTCACCCCTCACACACTCACCCTTCACACACTCACACTCACCTTCACCACTCACACACTCAGCCCTCACACACTCACCCCTCACACACTCACAGCCTCACACTCATACTCACCCCTCACACACTCACACACTCAACCCTCATACACTCACCCTCACACTCACACTCACACCCTCACCCCTCACAGCCTCACCCCCACACTCATACACTCACCCTCACCCCTCACACACTCACACCTCAAACACCCACCCCTCACACACTCACCCCTCACACTCACACACACCCTCACCCCTCACACACTCACACCTCACACACTCACCCCTCACACACTCACACCTCACACTCACACATTCACCCCTCACACATTCACCCCTCACACCCTCACACACTCACCCTCACCCCTCACACACTCACCCCTCTCACCTCACACACTCACCCTCACCCCTCACACACTCACCCCTCACAGCCTCACCCCTCACAGTCATACACTCACCCTCACCGCTCACACACTCACACACTCACCCCTCCCACACTCACCCTCACACTCACACACTCACCCTCACCCCTCACACACTCACCCCTCACACCCTCACACACTCACCCTCACTCCTCACACACTCACACATTCACCCCTCACACACTCACCCCTCACACCCTCACACACTCACCCTCACCCCTCGCACACTCACCCTTCACACACTCACACCCTCACCCTCACCCCTCACACACTCACCCTCACACACTCACCCTCACCACCACACATTTATCCTCATCCCTCACACACACACACACACACACACTCACCCTTCACACACTCACACTCACCTTCACCACTCACACACTCAGCCCTCACACACTCACCCTTCACACACTCACACCCTCACCCTCACCCCTCACACACTCACCCTCACGCTCGCCCTCACACACTCACCCTCACACACTCACCCTCACCCCCACACATTTACCCTCATCCCTCACACACACACACACTCACCCTCACTCCTCACACAATCACCCCTCACACACTCACACCCTCACACTCATACTCACCCCTCACACACTCACCCTCACACCCTCACCCCTCACACACACTCCCCTCACACACACCACTCACCCTCACCCTCTCACACTCACACACACACTCACACACTCACCCTCACCCTCACACCTCACACCCTCACCCTCACCCCTCACACACTCACCCTCACCACTCACACACACTCTCACCCCTCACACACACCCTCACACACTCACCCTCACCCCTCACACACACGCTCACACACTCACCCTCACCCCTCACACACTCACCCTCACACACTCACCCTCACACCTCACACCCTCACCCCTCACACTCCCACACTCACACCTCACACACTCACCCCTCACACACTCACACCTCACACTCACACACACCCTCACCCCTCACACACTCACCCCTCACACACACCCTTCACAACTCACACACTCACCCTCACACCCCCACACACTCACACACTCACCCCTCACACCCTCACCCCTCACACACTCACCCCTCACCCCTCACACACTCACCCTTCACACACTCACACACTCACCTTCACCACTCACACACTCAGCCCTCACACACTCACCCTTCACACACTCACACCCTCACCCTCACCCCTCACACACTCACCCTCACGCTCACCCTCACCACCACACATTTACCCTCATCCCTCACACACACACACACACACTCCCCCTCACTCCTCACACAATCACCCCTCACACACTCACACCCTCACACTCACACTCACCCCTCACACACTCACCCTCACACCCTCACCCCTCACACACACTCCCCTCACAGACTCACCACTCACCCTCACCCCTCACACCTCAAACCTTACCCTCACCCTCACCCTCCCACAGTCACACACACACACTCACACACTCACCCTCACCCTCACACCTCACACCCTCACCCTCACCCTCACCCCTCACACACTCACACCTCACACTCACACACACCCTCACCCCTCACACACTCACCCCTCACACACTCACCCTTCACACACTCACACACTCACCTTCACCACTAACACACTCAGCCCTCACACACTCACCCTTCACACACTCACACCCTCACCCTCACCCCTCACACACTCACCCTCATGCTCACCCTCACTACCACACATTTACCCTCATCCCTCACACCCACACACACTCACCCTCACTCCTCACACAATCACCCCTCACACACTCACACCCTCACACCCTCACACTCACACTCACCCCTCACACACTCACCCTCACACCCTCACCCCTCACACACACTCCCCTCACCCTCACCACTCATGCTCACCCTCACACCTCACACCCTCACCCTCACCCTCACCTCTCACACACACTCTCACCCCTCACACACACCCTCACACACTCACCCTCACCCCTCTCACACTCACCCTCACACACTCACCCTCACACCTCACTCCCTCACCCCTCACACTCCCACACTCACACCTCACACACTCACCCCTCACACACTCACAGCTCACACTCACACACACCCTCACCCCTCACACCCTCACCCTCACACTCACCCTTCACACACTCACACACTCACCTTCACCACTCACACACAGCCCTCACACACTCACCCTTCACACACTCACACCCTCACCCTCACCCCTCACACACTCACCCTCACACCCTCCCTCACACACTCACCCTCACCCCCACACATTTACCCTCATCCCTCACACACACACACACACACACTCACCCTCACTCCTCACACAATCACCCCTCACACACTCACCCTCACACTCATACTCACCCCTCACACTCTCACACACTCAACCCTCATACACTCACCCTCACACTCACACTCACACCCTCACCCCTCACAGCCTCTCCCCCACACTCATACACTCACCCTCACCCCTCACACACTCACACCTCAAACACTCACCCCTCACACACTCACCCCTCACACTCACACACACCCTCACCCCTCACACACTCACACCTCACACACTCACCCCTCATATACTCACACCTCACACTCACACATTCACCCCTCACACATTCACCCCTCACACCCTCACACACTCACCCTCACCCCTCACACACTCACCTCTCTCACCTCACACACTCACCCTCACCCCTCACACACTCACCCCTCACAGCCTCACCCCTCACAGTCATACACTCACCCTCACCGCTCACACACTCACACACTCACCCCTCCCACACTCACCCTCACACTCACACACTCACCCTCACCCCTCACACACTCACCCTCACTCCTCACACACTCACACATTCACCCCTCACACACTCACCCCTCACACCCTCACACACTCACCCTCACCCCTCGCACACTCACCCTTCACACACTCACACCCTCACCCTCACCCCTCACACACTCACCCTCACACACTCACCCTCACCACCACACATTTATCCTCATCCCTCACACACACACACACTCACCCTCACTCCTCACACAATCACCCCTCACACCTCACACCCTCACACTCACCCTCACCCTCACACCTCAAACCCTCACCCTCACCCTCACCCTCCCACAGTCACACACACACACTCACACACTCACCCTCACCCTCACACCTCACACCCTCACCCTCACCCTCACCCTCACCCCTCACACACTCACCCTCGCCACTCACACACACTCTCACCCCTCACACACACCCTCACACACTCACCCTCACCCCTCACACACACACTCACACACTCACCCTCACCCCTCACACACTCACCCTCACACACTCACCCTCACACCTCACACCCTCACCCCTCACACTCCCACACTCACACCTCACACACTCACCCCTCACACACTCACACCTCACACTCACACACACCCTCACCCCTCACACACTCACCCCTCACACACTCACCCTTCACACACTCACACACTCACCTTCACCACTCACACACTCAGCCCTCACACACTCACCCTTCACACACTCACACCCTCACCCTCACCCCTCACACACTCACCCTCACGCTCACCCTCACCACCACACATTTACCCTCATCCCTCACACACACACACACACACATACACTCACCCTCACTCCTCACACAATCACCCCTCACACACTCACCCTCACACCCTCACCCCTCACACACACTCCCCTCACCCTCACCACTCACCCTCACCCCTCACACCTCAAACCCTCACCCTCACCCTCACCCTCCCACAGTCACACACACACACTCACACACTCACCCTCACCCTCACACCTCACACCCTCACCCTCACCCTCACCCTCACCCCTCACACACTCACCCTCGCCACTCACACACACTCTCACCCCTCACACACACCCTCACACACTCACCCTCACTCCTCACACACTCACCCTCACACACTCACCCTCACACCTCACACCCTCACCCCTCACACTCCCACACTCACACCTCACACACTCACCCCTCACACACTCACACCTCACACTCACACACACCCTCACCCCTCACACACTCACCCCTCACACACTCACCCTTCACAACTCACACACTCACCCTCACACCCTCACACACTCACACACTCACCCCTCACACCCTCACCCCTCACACACTCACCCCTCACCCATCACACACTCATCCTCACCACTCACACCATCACACTCACCCTCACCCCTCATGCCCTCCCCCCTCACACTCACACATTCACCCTCACCCCTCACACACTCACCCCTCACAGCCTCACCTCTCACACTCATACACTCACACACCCCTCACACACTCACCCCTCACACACTCACCCTTCACACTCACACACACCCTCACACCTCACACACTCACACCTCACACACTCACCCCTCACACACTCACACCTCACACTCACACACACACTCTCACCCCTCACACACTCACCCCTCACACACTCACCCTTCACACACACACACTCACCTTCACCACTAACACACTCAGCCCTCACACACTCACCCTTCACACACTCACACCCTCACCCTCACACACTCACACACTCACCCTCATGCTCACCCTCACCACCACACATTTACCCTCATCCCTCACACACACACACACACTCACCCTCACTCCTCACACAATCACCCCTCACACACTCACACCCTCACACCCTCACACTCACACTCACCCCTCACACACTCACCCTCACACCCTCACCCCTCACACACACTCCCCTCACCCTCACCACTCACGCTCACCCTCACACCTCACACCCTCACCTCTCACACACACTCTCACCCCTCACACACACCCTCACACACTCACCCTCACCCCTCTCACACTCACCCTCACACACTCACCCTCACACCTCACTCCCTCACCCCTCACACTCCCACAATCACACCTCACACACTCACCCCTCACACACTCACAGCTCACACTCACACACACCCTCACCCCTCACACACTCACCCTCACACTCACCCTTCACACACTCACACACTCATCTTCACCACTCACACACAGCCCTCACACACTCACCCTTCACACACTCACACCCTCACCCTCACCCCTCACACACTCACCCTCACACCCTCCCTCACACACTCACCCTCACCCCCACACATTTACCCTTATCCCTCACACACACACACACTCACCCTCACACCTCACACAATCACCCCTCACACACTCACACCCTCACACTCACACTCACACTCACCCCTCACACCCTCACCCCTCACACACACTCCCCTCACCCTCACTACTCACCCTCACCCTCCCACACTCACACACACACACTCACACACTCACCCTCACCCTCACACCTCACACAATCACTCCTCACACACTCACACCCTCACACTCACACTCACACTCACCCCTCACACCCTCACCCCTCACACACACTCCCCTCACCCTCACCACTCACCCTCACACTCCCTCACTCACACTCACACACTCACCCCTCACACACTCTCCTTCACACTCACACATTGACCCCTCACACACTCACCCTCACACTCACACTCACCGTCACCCCTCACACACTCACACACTCACCCCTCATTCACTCACCCTCACACTCACACTCACACCCTCACTCCTCGCACCCTCACCCCTCACACACTCACCGCTCACTCACTCACCCCTCACACTCACACACACCCTCACCCCTCAAACAGTCACACCTCACACACTCACCCCTCACACACTCACTCCTCACACACACACCCTCACCCCTCACACACTCACCCTTCACACACTCACACACTCACATTCACCCCTCACACCCTCATCCCTCACACCCTCACACACTCACCCCTCACACACACCCTCACCCCTCACATCCTCACACACTCACCCATCATACATTCACCCCCTCACACCCTCACCCCTCTCACCCTCACACACTCACCCACACCCTCAACCCTCACACACCCACACCCCTCACACACTCACACTTACCCTCACCCCTCAAACACTCAAACCCTCACACACACACTAACCCCTCCCACACTCACCCTCACACCCTAACCCCTCACACCCTCACACCCTCACCCCTCACCCCTCACCCCTCACCCCTCACACACTCACCTCTCACACACTCACTCCTCACCCTCACCCCTCCCACACTCACACACACCCTCACCCTCACACTCACCACTCACGCCCTCACCACTCACACACTCACCCTCACACACTCACCATCACCCCTCACACTCTCACCCCTCACACACTCACCCTCACCCCTCACACACTCAGCCTCACACCTCACACCTCACACCCTCAACCTCACCCGTCACCCCTCACACTCCCACACTCACACTCACACACTCACCCCTCACACACTCACACACTCAACCCTCATACACTCACCCTCACACTCACACTCACACCCTCACCCCTCACAGCCTCACCACCACACTCATACACTCACCCTCACCCCTCACACACTCACACCTCAAACACTCACCCATCACACACTCACCCCTCACACTCACACACACCCTCACCCCTCACACACTCAGACCTCACACACTCACCCCTCACACACTCACACCTCACACTCACACATTCACCCCTCACACATTCACCACTCACACCCTCACACACTCACCCTCACCCCTCACACACTCACCCCTCTCACCTCACACACTCACCCTCACCCCTCACACACTCACACCTCACAGCCTCACCCCTCACAGTCATACACTCACCCTCACCCCTCACACACTCACCCTCACCCCTCACACACTCACCCCTCACACCCTCACACACTCACCCTCACTCCTCACACACTCACGCATTCACCCCTCACACACTCACCCCTCACACCCTCACACACTCACCCTCTCCCCTCGCACACTCACCCTTCACACACTCACACCCTCACCCTCACCCCTCACACACTCACCCTCACCACTCACACACACTCTCACCCCTCGCACACACCCTCACACACTCACCCTCACACCTCACACCCTCACCCCTCATACTCCCACACTCACACCTCACACACTCACCCCTCACACACTCACACCTCACACTCACACACACCCTCACCCCTCACACACTCACCCCTCACACACTCACCCTTCACAACTCACACACTCACCCTCACACCCTCACACACTCACACACTCACCCCTCACACCCTCACCCCTCACACACTCACCCCTCACCCATCACACACTCATCCTCACCACTCACACCATCACACTCACCCTCAACCCTCATGCCCTCCCCCTCACACTCACACATTCACCCTCACCCCTCACAGACTCACCCTCGCCACTCACACACACTCTCACCCCTCACACACACCCTCACACACTCACCCTCACCCCTCACACACACCATCACACACTCACCCTCACCCCTCACACACTCGCCCTCACACACTCACCCTCACACCTCACACCCTCACCCCTCACACTCCCACACTCACACCTCACACACTCACCCCTCACACACTCACACCTCACACTCACACACACCCTCACGCTTCACACACTCACCCCTCACACACTCACCCTTCACACACTCACACACTCACCTACACCACTCACACACTCAGCCCTCACACACTCACCCTTCACACACTCACACCCTCACCCTCACCCCTCACACACTCACCCTCACACTCACCCTCACCACCACACATTTACCCTCATCCCTCACACACACACACACACTCACCCTCACTCCTCACACAATCACCCCTCACACACTCACACCCTCACACTCACACTCACACACACCCTCACCCCTCACACACTCACCCTCACACACTCACCCTTCACACACTCACACACTCACCTTCACCACTCACACACAGCCCTCACACACTCACCCTTCACACACTCACCCTTCACACACTCACACCCTCACCCTCACCCCTCACACACTCACCCTCACACACTCACCCTCACACACTCACCCTCACCCCCACACATTTACCCTCATCCCTCACACACACACACACACTCACCCTCACACCTCACACAATCACCCCTCACACACTCACACCCTCACACTCACACTCACACTCACCCCTCACACCCTCACCCCTGACACACACTCCTCTCACCCTCACCACTCACCCTCACCCTCCCACACTCACACACACACATTCACACACTCACCCTCACCCTCACACCTCACACAATCACTCCTCACACACTCACACCCTCACACTCACACTCACACTCACCCCTCACACCCTCACCCCTCACACACACTCCCCTCACCCTCACCACTCACCCTCACACTCCCTCACTCACACTCACACAATCACCCCTCACACACTCTCCTTCACACTCACACATTGACCCCTCACACACTCACCCTCACACTCACACTCATCGTCACCCCTCACACACACACACTCACCCCTCATTCACTCACCCTCACACTCACACTCACACCCTCACTCCTCACACCCTCACCCCTCACACACTCACCCCTCACTCACTCACCCCTCACACTCACACACACCCTCACCCCTCAAACAATCACACCTCACACACTCACCCCTCACACACTCACTCCTCACACACACACCCTCACCCCTCACACACTCACCCTTCACACACTCACACACTCACATTCACCCCTCACACCCTCATCCCTCACACCCTCACACACTCACCCCTCACACACACCCTCACCCCTCACATCCTCACACACTCACCCATCATACATTCACCCCCTCACACCCTCACCCCTCTCACCCTCACACACTCACCCACACCCTCACCCCTCACACACCCACACCCCTCACACACTCAGACTTACCCTCACCCCTCAAACACTCAAACCCTCACACACACACTAACCCCTCCCACACTCACCCTCACAACGTCACCCCTCACCCCTCACACATTCACCTCTCACACACTCACTCCTCACCCTCACCCCTCCCACACTCACACACCCTCACCCTCACACTCACCACTCACGCCCTCACCACTCAGACACTCACCATCACCCCTCACACTCTCACCCCTCACACACTCACCCTCACCCCTCACACACTCAGCCTCACACCTCACACCCTCAACCTCACCCGTCACCCCTCACACTCCCACACTCACACTCACACACTCACCCCTCACACACTCACACACTCAATCCTCATACACTCACCCTCACACTCACACTCACACCCTCACCCCTCACAGCCTCATCCCCACACTCATACACTCACCCTCACCCCTCACACACTCACACCTCAAACACTCACCCCTCACACACTCACCCCTCACTCTCACACACACCCTCACCCCTCACACACTCACACCTCACACACTCACACCTCACACTCACACATTCACCCCTCACACATTCACCCCTCACACCCTCACACACTCACCCTCATCCCTCACACACTCACCCCTCTCACCTCACACACTCACCCTCACCCCTCACAAACTCACCCCTCACAGCCTCACCCCTCACAGTCATACACTCACCCTCACCCCTCTCACACTCACACAAACACCCCTCCCACACTCACCCTCACACTCACACACTCACCCTCACCCCTCACACACTCACCCCTCACACCCTCACACACTCACCCTCACTCCTCACACACTCACACATTCACCCCTCACACACTCACCCCTCACACCCTCACACACTCACCCTCACCCCTCGCACACTCACCCTTCACACACTCACACCCTCACCCTCACCCCTCACACACTCACCCTCACGCTCACCCCTCACACACTCACCCTCACACACTCACCCTCACACCTCACACCCTCACCCTCACACCCTCACCCCTCACACACACACCCCTCACCCTCACCACTCACCCTCACCCTCCCACACTCACACACACACACACTCACACACTCACCCTCACACCTCACACACTCACCCTCACACCCTCACCCCTCACACACACCCCTCACCCTCACCACTCACCCTCACCCTCCCACACTCACACACACACTCACACACTCACCCTCACCCTCACACCTCACACCCTCACCCTTACCCTCAACCCTCACACACTCATCCTCACCACTCACACACACCATCACCCCTCACACACACCCTCACACACTCACCCTCACCCCTCACACACACCCTCACACTCTCACCCTCACCCCTCACACACTCACCCTCACACACTCACCCTCACACCTCACACCCTCACCGCTCACACTCCCACACTCACACACTCACACACTCAATCCTCACACGCTCACCTTCACACACACACATTCACCCTTCACACACTCACCCTCACACACACTCACCCTCACCCCTCACACACTCACACACTCACCCTCACACTCACACACTCACCCCTTACACATGCACTCCTCACACACTCACCCTTCACACTCACACACACCCACACCCCTCACACACTCACACCTCACACACTCACCCCTCACTCACTCACACCTCACACTCACACACACCCTCACCCCTCACACACTCACCCCTCACACACTCACCCTTCACACACTCACACTCACCTTCACCACTCACACACTCAGCCCTCACACACTCACCCTTCACACACTCACACCCTCACCCTCACCCCTCACACACTCACCCTCACGCTCGCCCTCACACACTCACCCTCACACCCTCACCCCTCACACACACTCCCCTCACCCTCACCAGTCACCCTCACCCTCCCACTCTCACAAACACACACTCACACACTCACCCTCACCCTCACACCTCACACCCTCACCCTCACCCCTCACACACTCACCCTCGCCACTCACACACACTCTCACCCCTCACACACACCCTCACACACTCACCCTCACCCCTCACACACACCCTCACACACTCACCCTCACCCCTCACACACTCACCCTCACACACTCACCCTCACACCTCACACCCTCACCCCTCATACTCCCACACTCACACCTCACACACTCACCCCTCACACACTCACACCTCACACTCCACACACCCTCACCCCTCACACACTCACCCCTCACACACTCACCCTTCACACACTCACACACTCACCTTCACCACTCACACACTCAGCCCTCACACACTCACCCTTCACACACTCACACCCTCACCCTCACCCCTCACACACTCACCCTCACGCTCACCCTCACCACCACACATTACCCTCATCCCTCACACACACACACACTCACCCTCACTCCTCACACAATCACCCCTCACACACTCACACCCTCACACTCACACTCACCGGTCACACACACTCCCCTCACCCTCACCACTCACCCTCACCCCTCACACCTCACACCCTCACCCTCACCCTCACCCTCTCACACTCACACACACACACTCACACACTCACCCTCACCCTCACACCTCACACCCTCACCCTAACCCTCACCCCTCACACACTCACCCTCGCCACTCACACACACTCTCACCCCTCACACACACCCTCACACACTCTCCCTCACCCCTCACACAAACCCTCACACACTCACCCTCACCCTCACACCCTCATCCTCACACACTCACCCTCACACCTCACACCCTCACCCCTCACACTCCCACCTCACACACTCACCCCTCACACACTCACACCTCACACTCACACACACCCTCACCCCTCACACACTCACCCCTCACACACTCACACTTCACACACTCACACACTCACCTTCACCACTCACACACTCAGCCCTTACACACTCACCCTTCACACACTCACACCCTCACCCTCACCCCTCACACACTCACCCTCACGCTCACCCTCACCACCACACATTTACCCTCATCCCTCACACACACACACACACTCACCCTCACTCCTCACACAATCACCCCTCACACACTCACACCCTCACACCCTCACACTCACACTCACCCCTCACACACTCACCCTCACACCCTCACCCCTCACACACACTCCCCTCACCCTCACCACTCACCCTCACCCCTCACACCTCACACCCTCACCCTCACCCTCACCCTCCCACAGTCACACACACACACTCACACACTCACCCTCACCCTCACACCTCACACCCTCACCCTCACCCTCACCCCTCACACACTCACCCTCGCCACTCACACACACTCTCACCCCTCACACACACCCTCACACACTCACCCTCACCCCTCACACACTCACCCTCACACACTCACCCTCACACCTCACACCCTCACCCCTCACACTCCCACACTCACAGCTCACACACTCACCCCTCACACACTCACACCTCACACACTCACCCTTCACAACTCACACACTCACCCTCACACCCTCACACACTCACACAATCAACCCTCACACCCTCACTCCTCACACACTCACCCCTCACCCATCACACACTCATCCTCACCACTCACACCATCACACTCACCCTCACCCATCATGCCCTCCCACCTCACACTCACACATTCACCCTCACCCCTCACACACTCACCCCTCACAGCCTCACCTCTCACACTCATACACTCACACACCCCTCACACACTCACCCCTCACACACGCACCCCTCACACACTCACCCTTCACACTCACACACACCCTCACCCCTCACACACTCACACCTCACACTCACACACACCCTCACCCCTCACACACTCACCCCTCACACACTCACCCTTCACACACTCACACACTCACCTTCACCACTAACACACTCAGCCCTCACACACTCACCCTTCACACACTCACACCCTCACCCTCACCCCTCACACACTCACCCTCACGCTCACCCTCACCACCACACATTTACCCTCATCCCTCACACACACACACTCACCCTCACTCCTCACACAATCACCCCTCACACACTCACACCCTCACACTCACACTCACCCCTCACACACTCACCCTCACACCCTCACCACTCACACACACTCCCCTCACCTCACCACTCACCCTCACCCTCACACCTCACACCCTCACCCTCACCCTCACCTCTCACACACACTCTCACCCCTCACACACACCCTCACACACTCACCCTCACCCCTCTCACACTCACCCTCACACACTCACCCTCACACCTCACACCCTCACCCCTCACACTCCCACACTCACACCTCACACACTCACCCCTCACACACTCACACCTCACACTCACACACACCCTCAGCCCTCACACACTCACCCCTCACACACTCACCCTTCACACACTCACACACTCACCTTCACCACTCACACACTCAGCCCTCACACACTCACCCTTCACACTCTCACACCCTCACCCTCACCCCTCACACACTCACCCTCACGCTCACCCTCACCACCACACATTACCCTCATCCCTCACACACACACACACACTCACCCTCACTCCTCACACAATCACCCCTCACACACTCACACCCTCACACTCACACTCACCCCTCACACACACTCCCCTCACCCTCACCACTCACCCTCACCCCTCACACCTCACACCCTCACCCTCACCCTCACCCTCCCACAGTCACACACACACACTCACCCTCACCCTCACAACTCACACCCTCACCCTCACCCTCACCCCTCACACACTCACCCTCGCCACTCACACACACTCTCACCCCTCACACACACCCTCACACACTCACCCTCACCCCTCACACACTCACCCTCACACACTCACCCTCACACCTCACACCCTCACCGCTCACACTCCCACACTCACACCTCACACACTCACCCCTCACACACTCACACCTCACACTCACACACACCCTCACCCCTCACACACTCACCCCTCACACACTCACCCTTCACAACTCACACACTCACCCTCACACCCCCACACACTCACACACTCACCCCTCACACCCTCACCCCTCACACACTCACCCCTCACCCATCACACACTCATCCTCACCACTCACACCATCACACTCACCCTCAACCCTCATGCCCTCCCCCCTCACACTCACACATTCACCCTCACCCCTCACACACACCCTCGCCACTCACACACACTCTCACCCCTCACACACACCCTCACACACTCTCCCTCACCCCTCACACACACACTCACACACTCACCCCTCACACACTCACCCTCACACACTCACCCTCACACCTCACACCCTCACCCCTCACACTCCCACACTCACACCTCACACACTCACCCCTCACACACTCACTCCTCACACTCACACACATCCTCACCCCTCACACACTCACCCCTCACACACTCACCCTTCACACACTCACACACTCACCTTCACCACTCACACACTCAGCCCTCACACACTCACCCTTCACACACTCACACCCTCACCCTCACCCCTCACACACTCACCCTCACGCTCACCCTCACCACCACACATTTACCCTCATCCCTCACACACACACACACTCACCCTCACTCCTCACACAATCACCCCTCACACACTCACACCCTCACACTCACACTCACCCCTCACACACTCACCCTCACACCCTCACCCCTCACACACACTCCCCTCACCCTCACCACTCACCCTCACCCCTCACACCTCACACCCTCACCCTCACCCTCACCCTCCCACAGTCACACACACACACTCACACACTCACCCTCACCCTCACACCTCACACCCTCACCCTCACCCTCACCCCTCACACACTCACCCTCGCCACTCACACACACTCTCACCCCTCACACACACCCTCACACACTCACCCTCACACCTCACACCCTCACCCCTCACACTCCCACACTCACAGCTCCCACAATCACCCCTCACACACTCACACCTCACACACACACACCCTCACCCCTCACACACTCACCCCTCACACACTCACCCTTCACAACTCACACACTCACCCTCACACCCTCACACACTCACACACTCACCCCTCACACCCTCACCCCTCACACACTCACCCCTCACCCATCACACACTCATCCTCACCACTCACACCATCACACTCACCCTCACCCCTCATGCCCTCCCCCCTCACACTCACACATTCACCCTCACCCCTCACACACTCACCCCTCACAGCCTCACCTCTCACACTCATACACTCACACACCCCTCACATACTCACCCCTCACACACGCACCCCCCACACACTCACACCCTCACCCTCACTCCTCACACACTCACCCCTCACCCATCACACACTCATCCTCACCACTCACACCATCACACTCACCCTCACCCATCATGCCCTCCCACCTCACACTCACACATTCACCCTCACCCCTCACACACTCACCCCTCACAGCCTCACCTCTCACACTCATACACTCACACACCCCTCACACACTCACCCCTCACACACGCACCCCTCACACACTCACCCTTCACACTCACACACACCCTCACCCCTCACACACTCACACCTCACACTCACACACACCCTCACCCCTCACACACTCACCCCTCACACACTCACCCTTCACACACTCACACACTCACCTTCACCACTAACACACTCAGCCCTCACACACTCACCCTTCACACACTCACACCCTCACCCTCACCCCTCACACACTCACCCTCACGCTCACCCTCACCACCACACATTTACCCTCATCCCTCACACACACACACTCACCCTCACTCCTCACACAATCACCCCTCACACACTCACACCCTCACACTCACACTCACCCCTCACACACTCACCCTCACACCCTCACCCCTCACACACACTCCCCTCACCTCACCACTCACCCTCACCCTCACACCTCACACCCTCACCCTCACCCTCACCTCTCACACACACTCTCACCCCTCACACACACCCTCACACACTCACCCTCACCCCTCTCACACTCACCCTCACACACTCACCCTCACACCTCACACCCTCACCCCTCACACTCCCACACTCACACCTCACACACTCACCCCTCACACACTCACACCTCACACTCACACACACCCTCAGCCCTCACACACTCACCCCTCACACACTCACCCTTCACACACTCACACACTCACCTTCACCACTCACACACTCAGCCCTCACACACTCACCCTTCACACTCTCACACCCTCACCCTCACCCCTCACACACTCACCCTCACGCTCACCCTCACCACCACACATTACCCTCATCCCTCACACACACACACACACTCACCCTCACTCCTCACACAATCACCCCTCACACACTCACACCCTCACACTCACACTCACCCCTCACACACACTCCCCTCACCCTCACCACTCACCCTCACCCCTCACACCTCACACCCTCACCCTCACCCTCACCCTCCCACAGTCACACACACACACTCACCCTCACCCTCACACCTCACACCCTCACCCTCACCCTCACCCCTCACACACTCACCCTCGCCACTCACACACACTCTCACCCCTCACACACACCCTCACACACTCACCCTCACCCCTCACACACTCACCCTCACACACTCACCCTCACACCTCACACCCTCACCGCTCACACTCCCACACTCACACCTCACACACTCACCCCTCACACACTCACACCTCACACTCACACACACCCTCACCCCTCACACACTCACCCCTCACACACTCACCCTTCACAACTCACACACTCACCCTCACACCCCCACACACTCACACACTCACCCCTCACACCCTCACCCCTCACACACTCACCCCTCACCCATCACACACTCATCCTCACCACTCACACCATCACACTCACCCTCAACCCTCATGCCCTCCCCCCTCACACTCACACATTCACCCTCACCCCTCACACACACCCTCGCCACTCACACACACTCTCACCCCTCACACACACCCTCACACACTCTCCCTCACCCCTCACACACACACTCACACACTCACCCCTCACACACTCACCCTCACACACTCACCCTCACACCTCACACCCTCACCCCTCACACTCCCACACTCACACCTCACACACTCACCCCTCACACACTCACTCCTCACACTCACACACATCCTCACCCCTCACACACTCACCCCTCACACACTCACCCTTCACACACTCACACACTCACCTTCACCACTCACACACTCAGCCCTCACACACTCACCCTTCACACACTCACACCCTCACCCTCACCCCTCACACACTCACCCTCACGCTCACCCTCACCACCACACATTTACCCTCATCCCTCACACACACACACACTCACCCTCACTCCTCACACAATCACCCCTCACACACTCACACCCTCACACTCACACTCACCCCTCACACACTCACCCTCACACCCTCACCCCTCACACACACTCCCCTCACCTTCACCACTCACCCTCACCCCTCACACCTCACACCCTCACCCTCACCCTCACCCTCCCACAGTCACACACACACACTCACACACTCACCCTCACCCTCACACCTCACACCCTCACCCTCACCCTCACCCCTCACACACTCACCCTCGCCACTCACACACACTCTCACCCCTCACACACACCCTCACACACTCACCCTCACACCTCACACCCTCACCCCTCACACTCCCACACTCACAGCTCCCACAATCACCCCTCACACACTCACACCTCACACACACACACCCTCACCCCTCACACACTCACCCCTCACACACTCACCCTTCACAACTCACACACTCACCCTCACACCCTCACACACTCACACACTCACCCCTCACACCCTCACCCCTCACACACTCACCCCTCACCCATCACACACTCATCCTCACCACTCACACCATCACACTCACCCTCACCCCTCATGCCCTCCCCCCTCACACTCACACATTCACCCTCACCCCTCACACACTCACCCCTCACAGCCTCACCTCTCACACTCATACACTCACACACCCCTCACATACTCACCCCTCACACACGCACCCCCCACACACTCACACCCTCACCCTCACTCCTCACACACTCACCCTCACGCTCACCCTCACCACCACACATTTACCCTCATCCCTCACACACACACACTCACCCTCACTCCTCACACAATCACCCCTCACACACTCACTCCCTCACACTCACACTCACCCCTCACACACTCACCCTCACACCCTCACCCCTCACACACACTCCCCTCACCTCACCACTCACCCTCACACCTCACACCCTCACCCTCACCCTCACCTCTCACACACACTCTCACCCCTCACACACACCCTCACACACTCACCCTCACCCCTCTCACACTCACCCACACACACTCACCCTCACACCTCACACCCTCACCCCTCACACTCCCACACTCACACCTCACACACTCACCCCTCACACACTCACACCTCACAATCACACACACCCTCACCCCACACACACTCACCCCTCACACACTCACCCTACACACACACACACACTCACCTTCACCACTCACACACTCAGCCCTCACACACTCACCCTTCACACTCTCACACCCTCACCCTCACCCCTCACACACTCACCCTCACGCTCACCCTCACCACCACACATTACCCTCATCCCTCACACACACACACACACTCACCCTCACTCCTCACACAATCACCCCTCACACACTCACACCCTCACACTCACACTCACCCCTCACACACACTCCCCTCACCCTCACCACTCACCCTCACCCCTCACACCTCACACCCTCACCCTCACCCTCACCCTCCCACAGTCACACACACACACTCACCCTCACCCTCACACCTCAAACACTCACCCTCGCCACTCACACACACTCTCACCCCTCACACACACCCTCACACACTCACCCTCACCCTCACCCCTCACACACTCACCCTCACACACTCACCCTCTCACCTCACACCCTCACCCCTCACACTCCCACACTCACACCTCACACACTCACACCTCACACACTCACACCTCCCACTCACACACACCCTCACCCCTCACACACTCACCCCTCACACACACCCTTCACAACTCACACACTCACCCTCACACCCCCACACACTCACACACTCACCCCTCACACCCTCACCCCTCACACACTCACCCCTCACCCATCACACACTCATCCTCACCACTCACACCATCACACTCACCCTCAACCCTCATGCCCTCCCCCCTCACACTCACACATTCACCCTCACCCCTCACACACTCACCCTCGCCACTCACACACACTCTCACCCCTCACACACACCCTCACACACTCACCCTCATCCCTCACACACTCACACTCCCACACTCACACCTCACACACTCACCCCTCACACACTCACTCCTCACACTCACACACACCCTCACCCCTCACACACTCACCCCTCACACACTTTCCCTTCACACACTCACACACTCACCTTCACCACTCACACACTCAGCCCTCACACACTCACACACTCACCTTCACCACTCACACACTCAGCCCTCACACACTCACCCTTCACACACTCACACCCTCACCCTCACCCCTCACACACTCACCCTCACGCTCACCCTCACCACCACACATTTACCCTCATCCCTCACACACACACACACACAGTCACCCTCACACCTCACACAATCACCCCACACACACTCACACCCTCACACTCACACTCACCCCTCACACAGTCACCCTCACACCCTCACACCTCACACACACTCCCCTCACCCTCACCACTCACCCTCACCCCTCACACCTCACACCCTCACCCTCACCCTCACCCTCCCACAGTCACACACACACTCACACACTCACCCTCACCCTCACACCTCACACCCTCACCCTCACCCTCACCCCTCACACACTCACCCTCGCCACTCACACACACTCTCACCCCTCACACACACCCTCACACACTCACCCTCACACACTCACCCTCACACACTCACCCTCACACCTCACACCTTCACCCCTCACACTCCCACACTCACAGCTCACACAATCACCCCTCACACACTCACACCTCACACTCACACACACCCTCACCCCTCACACACTCACCCCTCACACACTCACCCTTCACAACTCACACACTCACCCTCACACCCTCACACACTCACACACTCACCCCTCACACCCTCACCCCTCACACACTCACCCCTCACCCATCACACACTCATCCTCACCACTCACACCATCACACTCACCCTCACCCCTCATGCCCTCCCCCTCACACTCACACATTCAGCCTCACCCCTCACACACTCACCCCTCACAGCCTCACCTCTCACACTCATACACTCACACACTCCTCACATACTCACCCCTCACACACGCACCCCTCACACACTCACCCTTCACACTCACACACACCCTCACACACTCACACACTCACCCCTCACACCCTCACCCCTCACACACTCACCCCTCACCCATCACACACTCATCCTCACCACTCACACCATCACACTCACCCTCACCCCTCATGCCCTCCCCCTCACACTCACACATTCAGCCTCACCCCTCACACACTCACCCCTCACAGCCTCACCTCTCACACTCATACACTCACACACTCCTCACATACTCACCCCTCTCACATGCACCCCTCACACACTCACCCTTCACACTCACACACACCCTCACCCCTCACACACTCACACCTCACACACTCACCCCTCACACACTCACACCTCACACTCACACACACCCTCACCCCTCACACACTCACCCCTCACACACTCACCCTTCACACACTCACACACTCACCTTCACCACTAACACACTCAGCCCTCACACACTCACCCTTCTCACACTCACACCCTCACCCTCACCCCTCACACACTCACCCTCACGCTCACCCTCACCACCACACATTTACCCTCATCCCTCACACACACACACACACACACACACCCTCACTCCTCACACAATCACCACTCACACACTCACACCCTCACACTCACACTCACCCCTCACACACTCACCCTCACACCCTCACCCCTCACACACACTCCCCTCACCTCACCACTCACCCTCACCCTCACACCTCACACCCTCACCCTCACCCTCACCTCTCACACACACTCTCACCCCTCACACACACCCTCACACACTCACCCTCACCCCTCTCACACTCACCCTCACACCCTCACCCCTCACACACACTCCCCTCACCTCACCACTCACCCTCACCCTCACACCTCACACCCTCACCCTCACCCTCACCTCTCACACACACTCTCACCCCTCACACTCACCCTTCACACACTCACACACTCACCTTCACCACTCACACACTCAGCCCTCACACACTCACCCTTCACACACTCACACCCTCACCCTCACCCCTCACACACTCACCCTCACGCTCACCCTCACCACCACACATTTACCCTCATCCCTTACACACACACACACACACTCACCCTCACTCCTCACACAATCACCCCTCACACACTCACACCCTCACACTCACACTCACCCCTCACACACTCACCCTCACACCCTCACCCCTCACACACACTCCCCTCACCCTCACCACTCACCCTCACCCCTCACACCTCACACCCTCACCCTCACCCTCCCACAGTCACACACACACACTCACACACTCACCCTCACCCTCACACCTCACACCCTCACCCTCACCCCTCACACACTCACCCTCGCCACTCACACACACTCTCACCCCTCACACACACCCTCACACACTCACCCTCACACACTCACCCTCACACACTCACCCTCACACCTCACACCCTCACCCCTCACACTCCCACACTCACAGCTCCCACAATCACCCCTCACACACTCACACCTCACACTCACACACACCCTCACCCCTCACACACTCACCCCTCACACACTCACCCTTCACAACTCACACACTCACCCTCACACCCTCACACACTCACACACTCACCCCTCACACCCTCACCCCTCACACACTCACCCCTCACCCATCACACACTCATCCTCACCACTCACACCATCACACTCACCCTCACCCCTCATGCCCTCCCCCCTCACACTCACACATTCACCCTCACCCCTCACACACTCACCCCTCACAGCCTCACCTCTCACACTCATACACTCACACACCCCTCACATACTCACCCCTCACACACGCACCCCCCACACACTCACACCCTCACCCTCACCCCTCACACACTCACCCTCACGCTCACCCTCACCACCACACATTTACCCTCATCCCTCACACACACACACTCACCCTCACTCCTCACACAATCACCCCTCACACACTCACACCCTCACACTCACACTCACCCCTCACACACTCACACCCTCACACTCACACTCACCCCTCACACACTCACCCTCACACCCTCACCCCTCACACACACTCCCCTCACCTCACCACTCACCCTCACACCTCACACCCTCACCCTCACCCTCACCTCTCACACACACTCTCACCCCTCACACACACCCTCACACACTCACCCTCACCCCTCTCACACTCACCCACACACACTCACCCTCACACCTCACACCCTCACCCCTCACACTCCCACACTCACACCTCACACACTCACCCCTCACACACTCACACCTCACAATCACACACACCCTCACCCCACACACACTCACCCCTCACACACTCACCCTTCACACACTCACACACTCACCTTCACCACTCACACACTCAGCCCTCACACACTCACCCTTCACACTCTCACACCCTCACCCTCACCCCTCACACACTCACCCTCACGCTCACCCTCACCACCACACATTACCCTCATCCCTCACACACACACACACACACTCACCCTCACTCCTCACACAATCACCCCTCACACACTCACACCCTCACACTCACACTCACCCCTCACACACATTCCCCTCACCCTCACCACTCACCCTCACCCCTCACACCTCACACCCTCACCCTCACCCTCACCCTCCCACAGTCACACACACACACTCACCCTCACCCTCACACCTCACACCCTCACCCTCACCCTCACCCCTCAAACACTCACCCTCGCCACTCACACACACTCTCACCCCTCACACACACCCTCACACACTCACCCTCACCCTCACCCCTCACACACTCACCCTCACACACTCACCCTCTCACCTCACACCCTCACCCCTCACACTCCCACACTCACACCTCACACACTCACACCTCACACACTCACACCTCACACTCACACACACCCTCACCCCTCACACACTCACCCCTCACACACACCCTTCACAACTCACACACTCACCCTCACACCCCCACACACTCACACACTCACCCCTCACACCCTCACCCCTCACACACTCACCCCTCACCCATCACACACTCATCCTCACCACTCACACCATCACACTCACCCTCAACCCTCATGCCCTCCCCCCTCACACTCACACATTCACCCTCACCCCTCACACACTCACCCTCGCCACTCACACACACTCTCACCCCTCACACACACCCTCACACACTCACCCTCACCCCTCACACACTCACCCTCACACACTCACCCTCACACCTCACACCCTCACCCCTCACACTCCCACACTCACACCTCACACACTCACCCCTCACACACTCACTCCTCACACTCACACACACCCTCACCCCTCACACACTCACCCCTCACACACTTTCCCTTCACACACTCACACACTCACCTTCACCACTCACACACTCAGCCCTCACACACTCACACACTCACCTTCACCACTCACACACTCAGCCCTCACACACTCACCCTTCACACACTCACACCCTCACCCTCACCCCTCACACACTCACCCTCACGCTCACCCTCACCACCACACATTTACCCTCATCCCTCACACACACACACACACAGTCACCCTCACTCCTCACACAATCACCCCTCACACACTCACACCCTCACACTCACACTCACCCCTCACACAGTCACCCTCACACCCTCACACCTCACACACACTCCCCTCACCCTCACCACTCACCCTCACCCCTCACACCTCACACCCTCACCCTCACCCTCACCCTCCCACAGTCACACACACACACTCACACACTCACCCTCACCCTCACACCTCACACCCTCACCCTCACCCTCACCCCTCACACACTCACCCTCGCCACTCACACACACTCTCACCCCTCACACACACCCTCACACACTCACCCTCACACACTCACCCTCACACACTCACCCTCACACCTCACACCTTCACCCCTCACACTCCCACACTCACAGCTCACACAATCACCCCTCACACACTCACACCTCACACTCACACACACCCTCACCCCTCACACACTCACCCCTCACACACTCACCCTTCACAACTCACACACTCACCCTCACACCCTCACACACTCACACACTCACCCCTCACACCCTCACCCCTCACACACTCACCCCTCACCCATCACACACTCATCCTCACCACTCACACCATCACACTCACCCTCACCCCTCATGCCCTCCCCCTCACACTCACACATTCAGCCTCACCCCTCACACACTCACCCCTCACAGCCTCACCTCTCACACTCATACACTCACACACTCCTCACATACTCACCCCTCACACACGCACCCCTCACACACTCACCCTTCACACTCACACACACCCTCACACACTCACACACTCACCCCTCACACCCTCACCCCTCACACACTCACCCCTCACCCATCACACACTCATCCTCACCACTCACACCATCACACTCAACCTCACCCCTCATGCCCTCCCCCTCACACTCACACATTCAGCCTCACCCCTCACACACTCACCCCTCACAGCCTCACCTCTCACACTCATACACTCACACACTCCTCACATACTCACCCCTCTCACATGCACCCCTCACACACTCACCCTTCACACTCACACACACCCTCACCCCTCACACACTCACACCTCACACACTCACCCCTCACACACTCACACCTCACACTCACACACACCCTCACCCCTCACACACTCACCCCTCACACACTCACCCTTCACACACTCACACACTCACCTTCACCACTAACACACTCAGCCCTCACACACTCACCCTTCTCACACTCACACCCTCACCCTCACCCCTCACACACTCACCCTCACGCTCACCCTCACCACCACACATTTACCCTCATCCCTCACACACACACACACACACACACACCCTCACTCCTCACACAATCACCACTCACACACTCACACCCTCACACTCACACTCACCCCTCACACACTCACCCTCACACCCTCACCCCTCACACACACTCCCCTCACCTCACCACTCACCCTCACCCTCACACCTCACACCCTCACCCTCACCCTCACCTCTCACACACACTCTCACCCCTCACACACACCCTCACACACTCACCCTCACCCCTCTCACACTCACCCTCACACCCTCACCCCTCACACACACTCCCCTCACCTCACCACTCACCCTCACCCTCACACCTCACACCCTCACCCTCACCCTCACCTCTCACACACACTCTCACCCCTCACACTCACCCTACACACACTCACACACACACCTTCACCACTCACACACTCAGCCCTCACACACTCACCCTTCACACACTCACACCCTCACCCTCACCCCTCACACACTCACCCTCACGCTCACCCTCACCACCACACATTTACCCTCATCCCTTACACACACACACACACACTCACCCTCACTCCTCACACAATCACCCCTCACACACTCACACCCTCACACTCACACTCACCCCTCACACACTCACCCTCACACCCTCACCCCTCATACACACTCCCCTCACCCTCACCACTCACCCTCACCCCTCACACCTCACACCCTCACCCTCACCCTCACCCTCCCACAGTCACACACACACACTCACACACTCACCCTCACCCTCACACCTCACACCCTCACCCTCACCCTCACCCCTCACACACTCACCTTCACCACTCACACACACTCTCACCCCTCACACACACCCTCACACACTCACCCTCACCCCTCACACACTCACCCTCACACACTCACCCTCACACCTCACACCCTCACACCTCACACTCCCACACTCACAGCTCACACACTCACCCCTCACACACTCACACCTCACACTCACACACACCCTCACCCCTCACACACTCACCCCTCACACACTCACCCTTCACAACTCACACACTCACCCTCACACCCTCACACACTCACACACTCACCCCTCACACCCTCACCCCTCACACACTCACCCCTCACCCATCACACACTCATCCTCACCACTCACACCATCACACTCACCCTCACCCATCATGCCCTCCCACCTCACACTCACACATTCACCCTCACCCCTCACACACTCACCCCTCACAGCCTCACCTCTCACACTCATACACTCACACACCCCTCACACACTCACCCCTCACACACTCACCCCTCACACACTCACCCTTCACACTCACACACACCCTCACCCCTCACACACTCACACCTCACACACTCACCCCTCACACACTCACACCTCACTCACACACACCCTCACCCCTCACACACTCACCCCTCACACACTCACCCTTCACACACTCACACACTCACCTTCACCACTAACACACTCAGCCCTCACACACTCACCCTTCACACACTCACACCCTCACCCTCACCCCTCACACACTCACCCGCACGCTCACCCTCACCACCACACATTTACCCTCATCCCTCACACACACACACACTCACCCTCACTCCTCACACAATCACCCCTCACACACTCACACCCTCACACTCACACTCACCCCTCACACACTCACCCTCACACCCTCACCACTCACACACACTCCCCTCACCTCACCACTCACCCTCACCCTCACACCTCACACCCTCACCCTCACCCTCACCTCTCACACACACTCTCACCCCTCACACACACCCTCACACACTCACCCTCACCCCTCTCACACTCACCCTCACACACTCACCCTCACACCTCACACCCTCACCCCTCACACTCCCACACTCACACCTCACACACTCACCCCTCACACACTCACACCTCACACTCACACACACCCTCACCTCTCACACACTCACCCCTCACACACTCACCCTTCACATACTCACACACTCACCTTCACCACTCACACACTCAGCCCTCACACACTCACCCTTCACACTCTCACACCCTCACCCTCACCCCTCACACACTCACCCTCACGCTCACCCTCACCACCACACATTACCCTCATCCCTCACACACACACACACTCACCCTCACTTCTCACACAATCACCCCTCACACACTCACACCCTCACACTCACACTCACCCCTCACACACACTCCCCTCACCCTCACCACTCACCCTCACCCCTCACACCTCACACCCTCACCCTCACCCTCACCCTCCCACAGTCACACTCACACACTCACCCTCACCCTCACACCTCACACCCTCACCCTCACCCTCACCCCTCACACACTCACCCTCGCCACTCACACACACTCTCACCCCTCACACACACCCTCACACACTCACCCTCACCCCTCACACACTCACCCTCACACACTCACCCTCACACCTCACACCCTCACCCCTCACACTCCCACACTCACACCTCACACACTCACCCCTCACACACTCACACCTCACACTCACACACACCCTCACCCCTCACACACTCACCCCTCACACACTCACCCTTCACACACTCACACACTCACCTTCACCACTCACACACTCAGCCCTCACACACTCATCCTTCACACACTCACACCCTCACCCTCACCCCTCACACTCACCCTCACGCTCACCCTCACCACCACACATTTACCCTCATCCCTTACACACACACACACACACTCTCCCTCACTCCTCACACAATCACCCCTCACACACTCACACCCTCACACTCACACTCACCCCTCACACACTCACCCTCACACCCTCACCCCTCACACCCTCACCCCTCACACACTCACCCTCACCCATTCTCACACTCATCCCTCACACCCTCACCCCTCACACACTCACCCTTACCTCTCACACCCTCCCCCTCACACCCACACCCCCCACACACTCTCCCCTCACACACTCACCCCTCACACCTCACAATCACCCTCACCCCTCAAACACCCCTCACAGCCTCACACACTCACCCTCACCCCTCACACCCTCCCCCTCACACCCACACCCCCCACACACTCTCCCCTCACACACTCACCCTTCACACCATCACCCCTCACACACTCACCCCTCACACTCACACACACCCTCACCCTTCACACACTCACCCCTCACACACTCACCCTTCAGACACACACACTCACCTTCACCCATCACACACTCACCCTGACCCCTCACACACACCCCTCACACTCACACTCACCCTCACCCCTCCCACAATCAACCCTCACACACTCACCTCTCACACCCTCACACACTCCCCCTTACCCCTCACACACTCAACCCTCAAACCCTCACACACTCACCCCTCACAAACTCACCCTCACCCCTCACACCCTCACCACTCCCACCCTCACCCCTCACACCCCTTACCCACTCAGCCTTCACACACTCACGCTGACCCCTCACACACTCACCCCTCACACCCTCACCCCTCACACTCACCCCTCACACTCACACGCACCCTCACCCATTCACACACTCACCGCTCACACCCTCACCCCTCACACATTCACCCCTCACACACTCACCCCTCACACACACCATCCACACACTCACACTTACCCTCACCCCTCAAACACTCAAACCCTCACACACAAACTAACCCTTCCCACACTCAAGCTCACACCCTCATCCCTCACACCCTGGCACCTTCACCCCTCACACGCTCACCTCTCACACACTCACCCCTCACACACTCACCCCTCACTCTCACCCCTCCCACACTCACACACACCCTCACCCTCATCCCTCACACCGTGACCCCACACACACACACCCTTACACACTCACCAACACCCCTCACACACTCACCCCTCACACACTCACCCTCACCCCTCACACACTCACACTCACACCCCCACACACTCACCCCTCATGCACTCACCCTCACACTCACACATTCACCCCTCACACACTCACCCTCACACTCACACTCACCCTCACCCCTCACACACTCACCTCTCAGACTCTCACCTCTCACACCCTCACACACTCACCCTCACCCCTCACACACTAACCCCTCAAACCCTCACACACTCACCCCTCCCACCGTCACCCCTCACACTCACCCCTTACACCCTCACCCTTCACACACTCACCCTGACCCCTCACACACTCACCCCTCATACCCTCTCCCCTCACAAACTCACCCCTCACACACTTAGCCCTCACATCATCACCCCTCATACACTCACACACTCCCACAACCCTCACACACACTCACCCCTCACACCCTCACCCCTCACACACACCCTCACACCTCACCCACACACACACTCACCTTCACCCCTCACAGCCTCTCCCTCACACTCATACACTCACCCTCACCATTCACACACTCACACCTCACACTCACACACATCCTCACCCCTCACACACTCACCCCTCATACACTCACCCCTCACACACACTCACCTTCACCACTCACACACTCAGACCTCACACTCACACACACACTCACCCCTCACACACTCACCCCTCACACACTCACACACACCCTCACCCATTCACACACTCACACACTCACCTTCAACTATCAAACCCTCACCCCTCACACACTCACACCTCACACCCTCACACACTCACCCTCATCTCTCACACACTCACCCCTCTCACCTCACACACTCACCCTCACCCCTCACACACTCACCCCTCACAGCCTCACCCCTCACACTCATACACTCACCCTCACCCCTCACACACTCATACCTCACACCCTCACCCCTCACCCCTCACACTCACACACACCCTCACCCTTCACACACTCACCCCTCACACACACCCTTCACACACACACACTCAACCTCACCCCTCACACACTCACCCTTCACACACTCACCTCCCACACACTCACCTCTCACACCCTCACACACTCAGCATCACCCCTCACACACTCACCTCCCACACACTCATCTCTCACACCCTCACCCCTCACACCGATACCCCTACACTCACCCCTTACACACTCACCCTTCACACACTCACCCTGACCCCTCACACACTCAGTCCTCACACCCTCCCACCTCACAAACTCACCCCTCACACACTCACTCCTCACATCATCACCCCTCATACACTCACCCCTCACAGCCTCACACACTCACCCTCACCCCTCACACCCTCACCCCTCACACCCTCACCCCTCACACCCTCACCCCCCACACACTCTGCCCTCACACACTCACCCTTCACACCATCACCCCTCACACACTCACCCCTCACACTCACACACACCCTCACCCTTCACACACTCACCCCTCACACACTCACCCTTCACACACACACACTCACCTTCATCCCTCATACACTCACACTCACCCCTCACACACACCCCTCACACTCACAATCACCCTCACCCCTCACACACTCAACCCTCAGACACTCACCTCTCACACCCTCACACACTCCCCCTCACCCTCACACACTCACCCCTCAAACCCTCACACACTCACCCCTCACACACTCACCCTCACCCCTCACACCCTCACCCCTCACACCCTCACCCCTCACACTCACCCCTCACACTCACACACACCCTCACCCTTCACACACTCACCCCTCACACACTCACCCTTCACACACACACACTCACCTTCACCCCTCACACACTCACACTCACCCCTCAGACACACCCCTCACTCACACTCACCCTCACCCCTCATACACTCAACCCTCACACAATCACCCTTCACACACAAACACTCACCTTCAACCCTCACACACTCATACTCACCACTCACACACAGCCCTCACACTCGCACTCACCCTCACACCTCACACACTCAACCCTCACACACTCACCTCTCACACCCTCACACACTCATCCTC